>NW_027472937.1:0-151807 GCF_030347505.1 Rhynchophorus ferrugineus | reverse complement strand
ACACCTTAGGCTCTGCTTCTAACTTGGGCCCAAATTGTAAAATGGTCTTACCTATTGGCGATTTCCTTCCAATTCACATTCCAAGTAATATTCGGCATGCTAATTACATTGCCGGTTGCCAAATTGCATTATCTCTTATAGTTTCCGAGATATGGACTATCGATAATTTACACCTTAGGCTCTGCTTCTAACTTGGGCCCAAATTGTAAAATGGTCTTATCTATTGGCGATTTCGTTCCAATTCACATTCCAAGTAATATTCGGCATTCTAATTACATTGCCGGTTGCCAAATTGCATTATCTCTTATAGTTTCCGAGATATGGACTATCGATAATTTACACCTTAGGCTCTGCTTCTAACTTGGGCCCTAAATGTAAAATGGTCTTATCTATTGGCGATTTTGTTCCAATTCACATTCCAAGTAATATTCGGCATGCTAATTACATTGCCGGTTGCCAAATTGCATTATCTCTTATAGTTTCCGAGATATGGACTATCGATAATTTACACCTTAGGCTCTGCTTCTAACTTGGGCCCAAATTGTAAAATGGTCTTATCTATTGGCGATTTCGTTCCAATTCACATTCCAAGTAATATTCGGCATGCTAATTACATTGCCGGTTGCCAAACTGCATTATCTCTTATAGTTTCCGAGATATGGACTATCGATAATTTACATCTTAGGCTCTGCTTCTAACTTGGGCCCAAATTGTAAAATGGTCTTATCTATTGGCGATTTCGTTCCAATTCACACTCCAAGTAATATTCGGCATGCTAATTACATTGCCGGTTGCGAAATTGCATTATCTCTTATAGTTTCCGAGATATGGACTATCGATAATTTACACCTTAGGCTCTGCTTCTAACTTGGGCCCAAATTGTAAAATGGTCTTATCTATTGGCGATTTCGTTCCAATTCACACTCCAAGTAATATTCGGCATGCTAATTATATTGCCGGTTGCGAAATTGCATTATCTCTTATAGTTTCCGAGATATGGACTATCGATAATTTACACCTTAGGCTCTGGTTCTAACTTGGGCCCAAATTGTAAAATGGTCTTTTCTATTGGCGATTTCGTTCCAATTCACATTCCAAGTAATATTCGGCATGCTAATTACATTGCCGGTTGCCAAATTGCATTATCTCTTATAGTTTCCGAGATATGGACTATCGATAATTTACACCTTAGGCTCTGCTTCTAACTTGGGCCCAAATTGTAAAATGGTCTTATCTATTGGCGATTTCGTTCCAATTCACATTCCAAGTAATATTCGGCATGCTAATTACATTGCCGGTTGCCAAATTGCATTATCTCTTATAGTTTCCGAGATATGGACTATCGATAATTTACACCTTAGGCTCTGCTTCTAACTTGGGCCCAAATTGTAAAATGGTCTTATCTATTGGCGATTTCGTCCCAATTCACATTCCAAGTGATATTCGGCATGCTAATTACATTGCCGGTTGCGAAATTGCATTATCTCTTATAGTTTCCGAGATATGGACTATCAATAATTTACACCTTAGGCTCTGCTTCTAACTTGGGCCCAAATTGTAAAATGGTCTTATCTATTGGCGATTTCGTTCCAATTCTCATTCCAAGTAATATTCGGCATGCTAATTACATTGCCGGTTGCGAAATTGCATTATCTCTTATAGTTTCCGAGATATGGACTATCGATAATTTACACCTTAGGCTCTGCTTCTAACTTGGGCCCAAATTGTAAAATGGTCTTCTCTATTGGCGATTTCGTTCCAATTCACATTCCAAGTAATATTCGGCATGCTAATTAAATTGCCGGTTGCCAAATTGCATTATCTCTTATAGTTTCCGAGATATGGACTATCGATAATTTACACCTTAGGCTCTGCTTCTAACTTGGGCCCAAATTGTAAAATCGTCTCATCTATTGGCGATTTCGTTCCAATTCACATTCCAAGTAATATTCGGCATGCTAATTACATTGCCGGTTGCCAAATTGCATTATCTCTTATAGTTTCCGAGATATGGACTATCGGTAATTTACACCTTAGGCTCTGCTTCTAACTTGGGCCCAAATTGTAAAATGGTCTTATCTATTGGCGATTTCGTTCCAATTCACATTCCAAGTAATATTCGGCATGCTAATTACATTGCCGGTTGCCAAATTGAATTATCTCTTATAGTTTCCGAGATATGGACTATCGATAATTTACACCTTAGGCTCTGCTTCTAACTTGGGCCCAAATTGTAAAATGGTCTTACCTATTGGCGATTTCGTTCCAATTCACATTCCAAGTAATATTCGGCATGCTAATTACATTGCCGGTTGCCAAATTGCATTATCTCTTATAGTTTCCGAGATATGGACTATCGATAATTTACACCTTAGGCTCTGCTTCTAACTTGGGCCCAAATTGTAAAATGGTCTTATCTATTGGCGATTTCGTTCCAATTCACATTCCAAGTAATATTCGGCATGCTAATTACATTGCCGGTTGCCAAATTGCATTATCTCTTATAGTTTCCGAGATATGGACTATCGATAATTTACACCTTAGGCTCTGCTTCTAACTTGGGCCCAAATTGTAAAATGGTCTTATCTATTGGCGATTTCGTTCCAATTCACATTCCAAGTAATATTCGGCATGCTAATTACATTGCCGGTTGCCAAATTGCATTATCTCTTATAGTTTCCGAGATATGGACTATCGATAATTTACACCTTAGGCTCTGCTTCTAACTTGGGCCCAAATTGTAAAATGGTCTTATCTATTGGCGATTTCGTTCCAATTCACATTCCAAGTAATATTCGGCATGCTAATTACATTGCCGGTTGCCAAATTGCATTATCTCTTATAGTTTCCGAGATATGGACTATCGATAATTTACACCTTAGGCTCTGCTTCTAACTTGGGCCCAAATTGTAAAATGGTCTTATCTATTGGCGATTTCGTTCCAATTCACATTCCAAGTAATATTCGGCATGCTAATTACATTGCCGGTTGCCAAATTGCATTATCTCTTATAGTTTCCGAGATATGGACTATCGATAATTTACACCTTAGGCTCTGCTTCTAACTTGGGCCCAAATTGTAAAATGGTCTTATCTATTGGCGATTTCGTTCCAATTCCCATTCCAAGTAATATTCGGCATGCTAATTACATTGCCGGTTGCCAAATTGCATTATCTCTTATAGTTTCCGAGATATGGACTATCGATAATTTACACCTTAGGCTCTGCTTCTAACTTGGGCCCAAATTGTAAAATTGTCTTATCTATTGGCGATTTCGTTCCAATTCACATTCCAAGTAATATTCGGCATGCTAATTACATTGCCGGTTGCCAAATTGCATTATCTCTTATAGTTTCCGAGATATGGACTATCGATAATTTACACCTTAGGCTCTGCTTCTAACTTGGGCCCAAATTGTAAAATGGTCTTATCTATTGGCGATTTCGTTCCAATTCACATTCCAAGTAATATTCGGCATGCTAATTACATTGCCGGTTGCCAAATTGCATTATCTCTTATAGTTTCCGAGATATGGACTATCGATAATTTACACCTTAGGCTCTGCTTCTAACTTGGGCCCAAATTGTAAAATGGTCTTATCTATTGGCGATTTCGTTCCAATTCACATTCCAAGTAATATTCGGCATGCTAATTACATTGCCGGTTGCCAAATTGCATTATCTCTTATAGTTTCCGAGATATGGACTATCGATAATTTACACCTTAGGCTCTGCTTCTAACTTGGGCCCAAATTGTAAAATGGTCTTCTCTATTGGCGATTTCGTTCCAATTCACATTCCAAGTAATATTCGGCATGCTAATTACATTGCCGGTTGCCAAATTGCATTATCTCTTATAGTTTCCGAGATATGGACTATCGATAATTTACACCTTAGGCTCTGCTTCTAACTTGGGCCCAAATTGTAAAATGGTCTTATCTATTGGCGATTTCGTTCCAATTCACATTCCAAGTAATATTCGGCATGCTAATTACATTGCCGGTTGCCAAATTGCATTATCTCTTATAGTTTCCGAGATATGGACTATCGATAATTTACACCTTAGGCTCTGCTTCTAACTTGGGCCCAAATTGTAAAATGGTCTTATCTATTGGCGATTTCGTTCCAATTCCCATTCCAAGTAATATTCGGCATGCTAATTACATTGCCGGTTGCCAAATTGCATTATCTCTTATAGTTTCCGAGATATGGACTATCGATAATTTACACCTTAGGCTCTGCTTCTAACTTGGGCCCAAATTGTAAAATTGTCTTATCTATTGGCGATTTCGTTCCAATTCACATTCCAAGTAATATTCGGCATGCTAATTACATTGCCGGTTGCCAAATTGCATTATCTCTTATAGTTTCCGAGATATGGACTATCGATAATTTACACCTTAGGCTCTGCTTCTAACTTGGGCCCAAATTGTAAAATGGTCTTATCTATTGGCGATTTCGTCCCAATTCACATTCCAAGTGATATTCGGCATGCTAATTACATTGCCGGTTGCGAAATTGCATTATCTCTTATAGTTTCCGAGATATGGACTATCAATAATTTACACCTTAGGCTCTGCTTCTAACTTGGGCCCAAATTGTAAAATGGTCTTATCTATTGGCGATTTCGTTCCAATTCTCATTCCAAGTAATATTCGGCATGCTAATTACATTGCCGGTTGCGAAATTGCATTATCTCTTATAGTTTCCGAGATATGGACTATCGATAATTTACACCTTAGGCTCTGCTTCTAACTTGGGCCCAAATTGTAAAATGGTCTTCTCTATTGGCGATTTCGTTCCAATTCACATTCCAAGTAATATTCGGCATGCTAATTAAATTGCCGGTTGCCAAATTGCATTATCTCTTATAGTTTCCGAGATATGGACTATCGATAATTTACACCTTAGGCTCTGCTTCTAACTTGGGCCCAAATTGTAAAATCGTCTCATCTATTGGCGATTTCGTTCCAATTCACATTCCAAGTAATATTCGGCATGCTAATTACATTGCCGGTTGCCAAATTGCATTATCTCTTATAGTTTCCGAGATATGGACTATCGGTAATTTACACCTTAGGCTCTGCTTCTAACTTGGGCCCAAATTGTAAAATGGTCTTATCTATTGGCGATTTCGTTCCAATTCACATTCCAAGTAATATCCGGCATGCTAATTACATTGCCGGTTGCCAAATTGAATTATCTCTTATAGTTTCCGAGATATGGACTATCGATAATTTACACCTTAGGCTCTGCTTCTAACTTGGGCCCAAATTGTAAAATGGTCTTACCTATTGGCGATTTCGTTCCAATTCACATTCCAAGTAATATTCGGCATGCTAATTACATTGCCGGTTGCCAAATTGCATTATCTCTTATAGTTTCCGAGATATGGACTATCGATAATTTACACCTTAGGCTCTGCTTCTAACTTGGGCCCAAATTGTAAAATGGTCTTATCTATTGGCGATTTCGTTCCAATTCACATTCCAAGTAATATTCGGCATGCTAATTACATTGCCGGTTGCCAAATTGCATTATCTCTTATAGTTTCCGAGATATGGACTATCGATAATTTACACCTTAGGCTCTGCTTCTAACTTGGGCCCAAATTGTAAAATGGTCTTATCTATTGGCGATTTCGTTCCAATTCACATTCCAAGTAATATTCGGCATGCTAATTACATTGCCGGTTGCCAAATTGCATTATCTCTTATAGTTTCCGAGATATGGACTATCGATAATTTACACCTTAGGCTCTGCTTCTAACTTGGGCCCAAATTGTAAAATGGTCTTCTCTATTGGCGATTTCGTTCCAATTCACATTCCAAGTAATATTCGGCATGCTAATTACATTGCCGGTTGCCAAATTGCATTATCTCTTATAGTTTCCGAGATATGGACTATCGATAATTTGCACCTTAGGCTCTGCTTCTAACTTGGGCCCAAATTGTAAAATGGTCTTATCTATTGGCGATTTCGTTCCAATTCACATTCCAAGTAATATTCGGCATGCTAATTACATTGCCGGTTGCCAAATTGCATCATCTCTTATAGTTTCCGAGATATGGACTATCGAGAATTTACACCTTAGGCTCTGCTTCTAACTTGGGCCCAAATTGTAAAATGGTCTTATCTATTGGCGATTTCGTTCCAATTCACATTCCAAGTAATATTCGGCATGCTAATTACATTGCCGGTTGCCAAATTGCATTATCTCTTATAGTTTCCGAGATATGGACTATCGATAATTTACACCTTAGGCTCTGCTTCTAACTTGGGCCCAAATTGTAAAATTGTCTTATCTATTGGCGATTTCGTTCCAATTCACATTCCAAGTAATATTCGGCATGCTAATTACATTGCCGGTTGCCAAATTGCATTATCTCTTATAGTTTCCGAGATATGGACTATCGATAATTTACACCTTAGGCTCTGCTTCTAACTTGGGCCCAAATTGTAAAATGGTCTTCTCTATTGGCGATTTCGTTCCAATTCACATTCCAAGTAATATTCGGCATGCTAATTACATTGCCGGTTGCCAAATTGCATTATCTCTTATAGTTTCCGAGATATGGACTATCTGTAATATACACCTTAGGCTCTGCTTCTAACTTGGGCCCAAATTGTAAAATGGTCTTATCTATTGGCGATTTCGTTCCAATTCACATTCCAAGTAATATCCGGCATGCTAATTACATTGCCGGTTGCCAAATTGAATTATCTCTTATAGTTTCCGAGATATGGACTATCGATAATTTACACCTTAGGCTCTGCTTCTAACTTGGGCCCAAATTGTAAAATGGTCTTATCTATTGGCGATTTCGTTCCAATTCACATTCCAAGTAATATTCGGCATGCTAATTACATTGGCGGTTGCCAAATTGCATTATCTCTTATAGTTTCCGAGATATGGACTATCGATAATTTACACCTTAGGCTCTGCATCTAACTTGGGCCCAAATTGTAAAATGGTCTTATCTATTGGCGATTTCGTTCCAATTCACACTCCAAGTAATATTCGGCATGCTAATTACATTGCCGGTTGCGAAATTGCATTATCTCTTATAGTTTCCGAGATATGGACTATCAATAATTTACACCATAGGCTCTGCTTCTAACTTGGGCCCAAATTGTAAAATGGTCTTATCTATTGGCGATTTCATTCCAATTCACATTCCAAGTAATATTCGGCATGCTAATTACATTGCCGGTTGCCAAATTGCATTATCTCTTATAGTTTCCGAGATATGGACTATCGATAATTTACACCTTAGGCTCTGCTTCTAACTTGGGCCCAAATTGTAAAATGGTCTTATCTATTGGCGATTTCGTTCCAATTCACATTCCAAGTAATATTCGGCATGCTAATTACATTGCCGGTTGCCAAATTGCATTATCTCTTATAGTTTCCGAGATATGGACTATCGATAATTTACACCTTAGGCTCTGCTTCTAACTTGGGCCCAAATTGTAAAATGGTCTTATCTATTGGCGATTTCGTTCCAATTCACATTCCAAGTAATATTCGGCATGCTAATTACATTGCCGGTTGCCAAATTGCATTATCTCTTATAGTTTCCGAGATATGGACTATCGATAATTTACACCTTAGGCTCTGCTTCTAACTTGGGCCCAAATTGTAAAATGGTCTTCTCTATTGGCGATTTCGTTCCAATTCACATTCCAAGTAATATTCGGCATGCTAATTACATTGCCGGTTGCCAAATTGCATTATCTCTTATAGTTTCCGAGATATGGACTATCGATAATTTACACCTTAGGCTCTGCTTCTAACTTGGGCCCAAATTGTAAAATGGTCTTATCTATTGGCGATTTCGTTCCAATTCACATTCCAAGTAATATTCGGCATGCTAATTACATTGCCGGTTGCCAAATTGCATTATCTCTTATAGTTTCCGAGATATGGACTATCGATAATTTACACCTTAGGCTCTGTTTCTAACTTGGGCCCAAATTGTAAAATGGTCTTCTCTATTGGCGATTTCGTTCCAATTCACATTCCAAGTAATATTCGGCATGCTAATTACATTGCCGGTTGCCAAATTGCATTATCTCTTATAGTTTCCGAGATATGGACTATCGATAATTTACACCTTAGGCTCTGCTTCTAACTTGGGCCCAAATTGTAAAATGGTCTTATCTATTGGCGATTTCGTTCCAATTCACATTCCAAGTAATATTCGGCATGCTAATTACATTGCCGGTTGCCAAATTGCATTATCTCTTATAGTTTAAGAGATATGGACTATCGATAATTTACACCTTAGGCTCTGCTTCTAACTTGGGCCCAAATTGTAAAATGGTCTTACCTATTGGCGATTTCGTTCCAATTCACATTCCAAGTAATATTCGGCATGCTAATTACATTGCCGGTTGCCAAATTGCATTATCTCTTATAGTTTCCGAGATATGGACTATCGATAATTTACATCTTAGGCTCTGCTTCTTACTTGGGCCCAAATTGTAAAATGGTCTTATCTATTGGCGATTTCGTTCCAATTCACATTCCAAGTAATATTCGGCATGCTAATTACATTGCCGGTTGCCAAATTGCATTATCTCTTATAGTTTCCGAGATATGGACTATCGATTATTTTTAACCTTAGGCTCTGCTTCTAACTTGGGCCCAAACTGTAAAATGGTCTTATCTATTGGCGATTTCGTTCCAATTCACATTCCTAGTAATATTCGGCATGCTAATTACATTGCCGGTTGCCAAATTGCATTATCTCTTATAGTTTCCGAGATATGGACTATCGATAATTTACACCTTAGGCTCTGCTTCTAACTTGGGCCCAAATTGTAAAATGGTCTTATCTATTGGCGATTTCGTTCCAATTCACATTCCAAGTAATATTCGGCATGCTAATTACATTGCCGGTTGCCAAATTGCATTATCTCTTATAGTTTCCGAGATATGGACTATCGATAATTTACACCTTAGGCTCTGCTTCTAACTTGGGCCCAAATTGTAAAATGGTCTTATCTATTGGCGATTTCGTTCCAATTCACATTCCAAGTAATATTCGGCATGCTAATTACATCGCCGGTTGCCAAATTGCATTATCTCTTATAGTTTCCGAGATATGGACTATCGATAATTTACACCTTAGGCTCTGCTTCTAACTTGGGCCCAAATTGTAAAATGGTCTTATCTATTGGCGATTTCGTTCCAATTCACATTCCAAGTAATATTCGGCATGCTAATTACATTGCCGGTTGCCAAATTGCATTATCTCTTATAGTTTCCGAGATATGGACTATCGATAATTTACACCATAGGCTCTGCTTCTAACTTGGGCTCAAATTGTAAAATGGTCTTATCTATTGGCGATTTCGTTCCAATTCACATTCCAAGTAATATTCGGCATGCTAATTACATTGCCGGTTGCCAAATTGCATTATGTCTTATAGTTTCCGAGATATGGACTATCGATAATTTACACCTTAGGCTCTGCTTCTAACTTGCTCCCAAATTGTAAAATGGTCTTATCTATTGGCGATTTCGTTCCAATTCACATTCCAAGTAATATTCGGCATGCTAATTACATTGCCGGTTGCCAAATTGCATTATCTCTTATAGTTTCCGAGATATGGACTATCGATAATTTACACCTTAGGCTCTGCTTCTAACTTGGGCCCAAATTGTAAAATCGTCTTATCTATTGGCGATTTCGTTCCAATTCACATTCCAAGTAATATTCGGCATGCTAATTACATTGCCGGTTGCCAAATTGAATTATCTCTTATAGTTTCCGAGATATGGACTATCGATAATTTACACCTTAGGCTCTGCTTCTAACTTGGGCCCAAAT
Source organism: Rhynchophorus ferrugineus (assembly GCF_030347505.1). Classification (NCBI taxonomy): domain Eukaryota; kingdom Metazoa; phylum Arthropoda; class Insecta; order Coleoptera; family Curculionidae; genus Rhynchophorus; species Rhynchophorus ferrugineus. The sequence continues at coordinate 141,969 of NW_027472937.1, read as the reverse complement.
TGTAAAATGGTCTTACCTATTGGCGATTTCCTTCCAATTCACATTCCAAGTAATATTCGGCATGCTAATTACATTGCCGGTTGCCAAATTGCATTATCTCTTATAGTTTCCGAGATATGGACTATCGATAATTTACACCTTAGGCTCTGCTTCTAACTTGGGCCCAAATTGTAAAATGGTCTTATCTATTGGCGATTTCGTTCCAATTCACATTCCAAGTAATATTCGGCATTCTAATTACATTGCCGGTTGCCAAATTGCATTATCGCTTATAGTTTCCGAGATATGGACTATCGATAATTTACACCTTAGGCTCTGCTTCTAACTTGGGCCCTAAATGTAAAATGGTCTTATCTATTGGCGATTTTGTTCCAATTCACATTCCAAGTAATATTCGGCATGCTAATTACATTGCCGGTTGCCAAATTGCATTATCTCTTATAGTTTCCGAGATATGGACTATCGATAATTTACACCTTAGGCTCTGCTTCTAACTTGGGCCCAAATTGTAAAATGGTCTTATCTATTGGCGATTTCGTTCCAATTCACATTCCAAGTAATATTCGGCATGCTAATTACATTGCCGGTTGCCAAACTGCATTATCTCTTATAGTTTCCGAGATATGGACTATCGATAATTTACATCTTAGGCTCTGCTTCTAACTTGGGCCCAAATTGTAAAATGGTCTTATCTATTGGCGATTTCGTTCCAATTCACACTCCAAGTAATATTCGGCATGCTAATTACATTGCCGGTTGCGAAATTGCATTATCTCTTATAGTTTCCGAGATATGGACTATCGATAATTTACACCTTAGGCTCTGCTTCTAACTTGGGCCCAAATTGTAAAATGGTCTTATCTATTGGCGATTTCGTTCCAATTCACACTCCAAGTAATATTCGGCATGCTAATTACATTGCCGGTTGCGAAATTGCATTATCTCTTATAGTTTCCGAGATATGGACTATCGATAATTTACATCTTAGGCTCTGCTTCTAACTTGGGCCCAAATTGTAAAATGGTCTTATCTATTGGCGATTTCGTTCCAATTCACACTCCAAGTAATATTCGGCATGCTAATTACATTGCCGGTTGCGAAATTGCATTATCTCTTATAGTTTCCGAGATATGGACTATCGATAATTTACACCTTAGGCTCTGCTTCTAACTTGGGCCCAAATTGTAAAATGGTCTTATCTATTGGCGATTTCGTTCCAATTCACACTCCAAGTAATATTCGGCATGCTAATTACATTGCCGGTTGCGAAATTGCATTATCTCTTATAGTTTCCGAGATATGGACTATCGATAATTTACACCTTAGGCTCTGCTTCTAACTTGGGCCCAAATTGTAAAATGGTCTTTTCTATTGGCGATTTCGTTCCAATTCACATTCCAAGTAATATTCGGCATGCTAATTACATTGCCGGTTGCCAAATTGCATTATCTCTTATAGTTTCCGAGATATGGACTATCGATAATTTACACCTTAGGCTCTGCTTCTAACTTGGGCCCAAATTGTAAAATGGTCTTATCTATTGGCGATTTCGCTCCAATTCACATTCCAAGTAATATTCGGCATGCTAATTACATTGCCGGTTGCCAAACTGCATTATCTCTTATAGTTTCCGAGATATGGACTATCGATAATTTACATCTTAGGCTCTGCTTCTAACTTGGGCCCAAATTGTAAAATGGTCTTATCTATTGGCGATTTCGTTCCAATTCACACTCCAAGTAATATTCGGCATGCTAATTACATTGCCGGTTGCGAAATTGCATTATCTCTTATAGTTTCCGAGATATGGACTATCGATAATTTACACCTTAGGCTCTGCTTCTAACTTGGGCCCAAATTGTAAAATGGTCTTATCTATTGGCGATTTCGTTCCAATTCACACTTCAAGTAATATTCGGCATGCTAATTACATTGCCGGTTGCGAAATTGCATTATCTCTTATAGTTTCCGAGATATGGACTATCGATAATTTACACCTTAGGCTCTGCTTCTAACTTGGTCCCAAATTGTAAAATGGTCTTATCTATTGGCGATTTCGTTCCAATTCACATTCCAAGTAATATTCGGCATGCTAATTACATTGCCGGTTGCCAAATTGCATTATCTCTTATAGTTTCCGAGATATGGACTATCGATAATTTACACCTTAGGCTCTGCTTCTAACTTGGGCCCAAATTGTAAAATGGTCTTATCTATTGGCGATTTCGTTCCAATTCACATTCCAAGTAATATTCGGCATGCTAATTACATTGCCGGTTGCCAAATTGCATTATCTCTTATAGTTTCCGAGATATGGACTATCGATAATTTACACCTTAGGCTCTGTTTCTAACTTGGGCCCAAATTGTAAAATGGTCTTATCTATTAGCGATTTCGTCCCAATTCACATTCCAAGTGATATTCGGCATGCTAATTACATTGCCGGTTGCGAAATTGCATTATCTCTTATAGTTTCCGAGATATGGACTATCAATAATTTACACCTTAGGCTCTGCTTCTAACTTGGGCCCAAATTGTAAAATGGTCTTATCTATTGGCGATTTCGTTCCAATTCACATTCCAAGTAATATTCGGCATGCTAATTACATTGCCGGTTGCCAAATTGCATTATCTCTTATAGTTTCCGAGATATGGACTATCGATAATATACACCTTAGGCTCTGCTTCTAACTTGGGCCCAAATTGTAAAATGGTCTTATCTATTGGCGATTTCGTTCCAATTCACATTCCAAGTAATATTCGGAATGCTAATTACATTGCCGGTTGCCAAATTGCATTATCTCTTATAGTTTCCGAGATATGGACTATCGATAATTTACACCATAGGCTCTGCTTCTAACTTGGGCCCAAATTGTAAAATGGTCTTATCTATTGGCGATTTCGTTCCAATTCACATTCCAAGTAATATTCGGCATGCTAATTACATTGCCGTTTGCCAAATTGAATTATCTCTTATAGTTTCCGAGAAATGGACTATCGATAATTTACACCTTAGGCTCTGCTTCTAACTTGGGCCCAAATTGTAAAATGGTCTTACCTATTGGCGATTTCGTTCCAATTTTCATTCCAAGTAATATTCGGCATGCTAATTACATTGCCGGTTGCCAAATTGCATTATCTCTTATAGTTTCCGAGATATGGACTATCGATAATTTACACCTTAGGCTCTGCTTCTAACTTGGGCCCAAATTGTAAAATGGTCTTATCTATTGGCGATTTCGTCCCAATTCACATTCCAAGTGATATTCGGCATGCTAATTACATTGCCGGTTTCGAAATTACATTATCTCTTATAGTTTCCGAGATATGGACTATCAATAATTTACACCTTAGGCTCTGCTTCTAACTTGGGCCCAAATTGTAAAATGGTCTTATCTATTGGCGATTTCGTTCCAATTCACATTCCAAGTAATATTCGGCATGCTAATTACATTGCCGGTTTCCAAATTGCATTATCTCTAATAGTTTCCGAGATATGGACTATCGATAATTTACACCTTAGGCTCTGCTTCTAACTTGGGCCCAAATTGTAAAATGGTCTTATCTATTGGCGATTTCGTTGCAATTCACATTCCAAGTAATATTCGGCATGCTAATTACATTGCCGGTTGCCAAATTGCATTATCTCTTATAGTTTCCGAGATATGGACTATCGATAATTTACACCTTAGGCTCTGCTTCTAACTTGGGCCCAAATTGTAAAATGGTCTTATCTATTGGCGCTTTCGTTCCAACTCACATTCCAAGTAATATTCGGCATGCTAATTACATTGCCGGTTGCCAAATTGCATTATCTCTTATAGTTTCCGAGATATGGACTATCGATAATTTACACCATAGGCTCTGCTTCTAACTTGGGCCCAAATTGTAAAATGGTCTTATCTATTGGCGATTTCGTTCCAATTCACATTCCAAGTAATATTCGGCATGCTAATTACATTGCCGGTTGCCAAATTGCATTATCTCTTATAGTTTCCGAGATATGGACTATCGATAATTTACACCTTAGGCTCTGCTTCTAACTTGGGCCCAAATTGTAAAATGGTCTTACCTATTGGCGATTTCCTTCCAATTCACATTCCAAGTAATATTCGGCATGCTAATTACATTTCCGGTTGCCAAATTGCATTATCTCTTATAGTTTCCGAGATATGGACATCGATAATTTACACCTTAGGCTCTGCTTCTAACTTGGGCCCAAATTGTAAAATGGTCTTATCTATTGGCGATTTCGTTCCAATTCACATTCCAAGTAATATTCGGCATTCTAATTACATTGCCGGTTGCCAAATTGCATTATCTCTTATAGTTTCCGAGATATGGACTATCGATAATTTACACCTTAGGCTCTGCTTCTAACTTGGGCCCAAAATGTAAAATGGTCTTATCTATTGGCGATTTCGTTCCAATTCACATTCCAAGTAATATTCGGCATGCTAATTACATTGCCGGTTGCCAAATTGCATTATCTCTTATAGTTTCCGAGATATGGACTATCGATAATTTACATCTTAGGCTCTGCTTCTAACTTGGGCCCAAATTGTAAAATGGTCTTATCTATTGGCGATTTCGTTCCAATTCACACTCCAAGTAATATTCGGCATGCTAATTACAATTCCGGTTGCCAAATTGCATTATCTCTTATAGTTTCCGAGATATGGACATCGATAATTTACACCTTAGGCTCTGCTTCTAACTTGGGCCCAAATTGTAAAATGGTCTTATCTATTGGCGATTTCGTTCCAATTCACACTCCAAGTAATATTCGGCATGCTAATTACATTGCCGGTTGCGAAATTGCATTATCTCTTATAGTTTCCGAGATATGGACTATCGATAATTTACATCTTAGGCTCTGCTTCTAACTTGAGCCCAAATTGTAAAATGGTCTTATCTATTGGCGATTTCGTTCCAATTCACACTCCAAGTAATATTCGGCATGCTAATTACATTGCCGGTTGCGAAATTGCATTATCTCTTATAGTTTCCGAGATATGGACTATCGATAATTTACACCTTAGGCTCTGCTTCTAACTTGGGCCCAAATTGTAAAATGGTCTTATCTATTAGCGATTTCGTCCCAATTCACATTCCAAGTGATATTCGGCATGCTAATTACATTGCCGGTTGCCAAATTGCATTATCTCTTATAGTTTCCGAGATATGGACTATCGATAATTTACACCTTAGGCTCTGCTTCTAACTTGGGCCCAAAATGTAAAATGGTCTTATCTATTGGCGATTTCGTTCCAATTCACATTCCAAGTAATATTCGGCATGCTAATTACATTGCCGGTTGCCAAATTGCATTATCTCTTATAGTTTCCGAGATATGGACTATCGATAATTTACACCTTAGGCTCTGCTTCTAACTTGGGCCCAAATTGTAAAATGGTCTTATCTATTGGCGATTTCGCTCCAATTCACATTCCAAGTAATATTCGGCTTGCTAATTACATTGCCGGTTGCCAAACTGCATTATCTCTTATAGTTTCCGAGATATGGACTATCGATAATTTACATCTTAGGCTCTGCTTCTAACTTGAGCCCAAATTGTAAAATGGTCTTATCTATTGGCGATTTCGTTCCAATTCACACTCCAAGTAATATTCGGCATGCTAATTACATTGCCGGTTGCCAAATTGCATTATCTCTTATAGTTTAAGAGATATGGACTATCGATAATTTACACCTTAGGCTCTGCTTCTAACTTGGGCCCAAATTGTAAAATGGTCTTCTCTATTGGCGATTTCGTTCCAATTCACATTCCAAGTAATATTCGGCATGCTAATTACATTGCCGGTTGCCAAATTGCATTATCTCTTATAGTTTCCGAGATATGGACTATCTGTAATTTACACCTTAGGCTCTGCTTCTAACTTGGGCCCAAATTGTAAAATGGTCTTATCTATTGGCGATTTCGTTCCAATTCACATTCCAAGTAATATCCGGCATGCTAATTACATTGCCGGTTGCCAAATTGAATTATCTCTTATAGTTTCCGAGATATGGACTATCGATAATTTACACCTTAGGCTCTGCTTCTAACTTGGGCCCAAATTGTAAAATGGTCTTACCTATTGGCGATTTCGTTCCAATTCACATTCCAAGTAATATTCGGCATGCTAATTACATTGCCGGTTGCCAAATTGCATTATCTCTTATAGTTTCCGAGATATGGACTATCGATAATTTACACCTTAGGCTCTGCTTCTAACTTGGGCCCAAATTGTAAAATGGTCTTATCTATTGGCGATTTCGTTCCAATTCACATTCCTAGTAATATTCGGCATGCTAATTACATTGCCGGTTGCCAAATTGCATTATCTCTTATAGTCTCCGAGATATGGACTATCGATAATTTACATCTTAGGCTCTGCTTCTTACTTGGGCCCAAATTGTAAAATGGTCTTATCTATTGGCGATTTCGTTCCAATTCACATTCCAAGTAATATTCGGCATGCTAATTACATTGCCGGTTGCCAAATTGCATTATCTCTTATAGTTTCCGAGATATGGACTATCGATTATTTTTAACCTTAGGCTCTGCTTCTAACTTGGGCCCAAACTGTAAAATGGTCTTATCTATTGGCGATTTCGTTCCAATTCACATTCCTAGTAATATTCGGCATGCTAATTACATTGCCGGTTGCCAAATTGCATTATCTCTTATAGTTTCCGAGATATGGACTATCGATAATTTACACCTTAGGCTCTGCTTCTAACTTGGGCCCAAATTGTAAAATGGTCTTATCTATTGGCGATTTCGTTCCAATTCACATTCCAAGTAATATTCGGCATGCTAATTACATTGCCGGTTGCCAAATTGCATTATCTCTTATAGTTTCCGAGATATGGACTATCGATAATTTACACCTTAGGCTCTGCTTCTAACTTGGGCCCAAATTGTAAAATGGTCTTATCTATTGGCGATTTCGTTCCAATTCACATTCCAAGTAATATTCGGCATGCTAATTACATCGCCGGTTGCCAAATTGCATTATCTCTTATAGTTTCCGAGATATGGACTATCGATAATTTACACCTTAGGCTCTGCTTCTAACTTGGGCCCAAATTGTAAAATGGTCTTATCTATTGGCGATTTCGTTCCAATTCACATTCCAAGTAATATTCGGCATGCTAATTACATTGCCGGTTGCCAAATTGCATTATCTCTTATAGTTTCCGAGATATGGACTATCGATAATTTACACCTTAGGCTCTGCTTCTAACTTGGGCCCAAATTGTAAAATGGTCTTATCTATTGGCGATTTCGTTCCAACTCACATTCCAAGTAATATTCGGCATGCTAATTACATTGCCGGTTGCCAAATTGCATTATCTCTTATAGTTTCCGAGATATGGACTATCGATAATTTACACCATAGGCTCTGCTTCTAACTTGGGCCCAAATTGTAAAATGGTCTTATCTATTGGCGATTTCGTTCCAATTCACATTCCAAGTAATATTCGGCATGCTAATTACATTGCCGGTTGCCAAATTGCATTATCTCTTATAGTTTCCGAGATATGGACTATCGATAATTTACACCTTAGGCTCTGCTTCTAACTTGGGCCCAAATTGTAAAATGGTCTTACCTATTGGCGATTTCCTTCCAATTCACATTCCAAGTAATATTCGGCATGCTAATTACATTTCCGGTTGCCAAATTGCATTATCTCTTATAGTTTCCGAGATATGGACATCGATAATTTACACCTTAGGCTCTGCTTCTAACTTGGGCCCAAATTGTAAAATGGTCTTATCTATTGGCGATTTCGTTCCAATTCACATTCCAAGTAATATTCGGCATTCTAATTACATTGCCGGTTGCCAAATTGCATTATCTCTTATAGTTTCCGAGATATGGACTATCGATAATTTACACCTTAGGCTCTGCTTCTAACTTGGGCCCAAAATGTAAAATGGTCTTATCTATTGGCGATTTCGTTCCAATTCACATTCCAAGTAATATTCGGCATGCTAATTACATTGCCGGTTGCCAAATTGCATTATCTCTTATAGTTTCCGAGATATGGACTATCGATAATTTACATCTTAGGCTCTGCTTCTAACTTGGGCCCAAATTGTAAAATGGTCTTATCTATTGGCGATTTCGTTCCAATTCACACTCCAAGTAATATTCGGCATGCTAATTACAATTCCGGTTGCCAAATTGCATTATCTCTTATAGTTTCCGAGATATGGACATCGATAATTTACACCTTAGGCTCTGCTTCTAACTTGGGAACAAATTGTAAAATGGTCTTATCCATTGGCGATTTCGTTCCAATTCACACTCCAAGTAATATTCGGCATGCTAATTACATTGCCGGTTGCGAAATTGCATTATCTCTTATAGTTTCCGAGATATGGACTATCGATAATTTACATCTTAGGCTCTGCTTCTAACTTGAGCCCAAATTGTAAAATGGTCTTATCTATTGGCGATTTCGTTCCAATTCACACTCCAAGTAATATTCGGCATGCTAATTACATTGCCGGTTGCGAAATTGCATTATCTCTTATAGTTTCCGAGATATGGACTATCGATAATTTACACCTTAGGCTCTGCTTCTAACTTGGGCCCAAATTGTAAAATGGTCTTATCTATTAGCGATTTCGTCCCAATTCACATTCCAAGTGATATTCGGCATGCTAATTACATTGCCGGTTGCCAAATTGCATTATCTCTTATAGTTTCCGAGATATGGACTATCGATAATTTACACCTTAGGCTCTGCTTCTAACTTGGACCCAAAATGTAAAATGGTCTTATCTATTGGCGATTTCGTTCCAATTCACATTCCAAGTAATATTCGGCATGCTAATTACATTGCCGGTTGCCAAATTGCATTATCTCTTATAGTTTCCGAGATATGGACTATCGATAATTTACACCTTAGGCTCTGCTTCTAACTTGGGCCCAAATTGTAAAATGGTCTTATCTATTGGCGATTTCGCTCCAATTCACATTCCAAGTAATATTCGGCTTGCTAATTACATTGCCGGTTGCCAAACTGCATTATCTCTTATAGTTTCCGAGATATGGACTATCGATAATTTACATCTTAGGCTCTGCTTCTAACTTGAGCCCAAATTGTAAAATGGTCTTATCTATTGGCGATTTCGTTCCAATTCACACTCCAAGTAATATTCGGCATGCTAATTACATTGCCGGTTGCCAAATTGCATTATCTCTTATAGTTTAAGAGATATGGACTATCGATAATTTACACCTTAGGCTCTGCTTCTAACTTGGGCCCAAATTGTAAAATGGTCTTCTCTATTGGCGATTTCGTTCCAATTCACATTCCAAGTAATATTCGGCATGCTAATTACATTGCCGGTTGCCAAATTGCATTATCTCTTATAGTTTCCGAGATATGGACTATCTGTAATTTACACCTTAGGCTCTGCTTCTAACTTGGGCCCAAATTGTAAAATGGTCTTATCTATTGGCGATTTCGTTCCAATTCACATTCCAAGTAATATCCGGCATGCTAATTACATTGCCGGTTGCCAAATTGAATTATCTCTTATAGTTTCCGAGATATGGACTATCGATAATTTACACCTTAGGCTCTGCTTCTAACTTGGGCCCAAATTGTAAAATGGTCTTACCTATTGGCGATTTCGTTCCAATTCACATTCCAAGTAATATTCGGCATGCTAATTACATTGCCGGTTGCCAAATTGCATTATCTCTTATAGTTTCCGAGATATGGACTATCGATAATTTACACCTTAGGCTCTGCTTCTAACTTGGGCCCAAATTGTAAAATGGTCTTATCTATTGGCGATTTCGTTCCAATTCACATTCCTAGTAATATTCGGCATGCTAATTACATTGCCGGTTGCCAAATTGCATTATCTCTTATAGTTTCCGAGATATGGACTATCGATAATTTACATCTTAGGCTCTGCTTCTTACTTGGGCCCAAATTGTAAAATGGTCTTATCTATTGGCGATTTCGTTCCAATTCACATTCCAAGTAATATTCGGCATGCTAATTACATTGCCGGTTGCCAAATTGCATTATCTCTTATAGTTTCCGAGATATGGACTATCGATTATTTTTAACCTTAGGCTCTGCTTCTAACTTGGGCCCAAACTGTAAAATGGTCTTATCTATTGGCGATTTCGTTCCAATTCACATTCCTAGTAATATTCGGCATGCTAATTACATTGCCGGTTGCCAAATTGCATTATCTCTTATAGTTTCCGAGATATGGACTATCGATAATTTACACCTTAGGCTCTGCTTCTAACTTGGGCCCAAATTGTAAAATGGTCTTATCTATTGGCGATTTCGTTCCAATTCACATTCCAAGTAATATTCGGCATGGTAATTACATTGCCGGTTGCCAAATTGCATTATCTCTTATAGTTTCCGAGATATGGACTATCGATAATTTACACCTTAGGCTCTGCTTCTAACTTGGGCCCAAATTGTAAAATGGTCTTATCTATTGGCGATTTCGTTCCAATTCACATTCCAAGTAATATTCGGCATGCTAATTACATCGCCGGTTGCCAAATTGCATTATCTCTTATAGTTTCCGAGATATGGACTATCGATAATTTACACCTTAGGCTCTGCTTCTAACTTGGGCCCAAATTGTAAAATGGTCTTATCTATTGGCGATTTCGTTCCAATTCACATTCCAAGTAATATTCGGCATGCTAATTACATTGCCGGTTGCCAAATTGCATTATCTCTTATAGTTTCCGAGATATGGACTATCGATAATTTACACCATAGGCTCTGCTTCTAACTTGGGCTCAAATTGTAAAATGGTCTTATCTATTGGCGATTTCGTTCCAATTCACATTCCAAGTAATATTCGGCATGCTAATTACATTGCCGGTTGCCAAATTGCATTATGTCTTATAGTTTCCGAGATATGGACTATCGATAATTTACACCTTAGGCTCTGCTTCTAACTTGCTCCCAAATTGTAAAATGGTCTTATCTATTGGCGATTTCGTTCCAATTCACATTCCAAGTAATATTCGGCATGCTAATTACATTGCCGGTTGCCAAATTGCATTATCTCTTATAGTTTCCGAGATATGGACTATCGATAATTTACACCTTAGGCTCTGCTTCTAACTTGGGCCCAAATTGTAAAATCGTCTTATCTATTGGCGATTTCGTTCCAATTCACATTCCAAGTAATATTCGGCATGCTAATTACATTGCCGGTTGCCAAATTGAATTATCTCTTATAGTTTCCGAGATATGGACTATCGATAATTTACACCTTAGGCTCTGCTTCTAACTTGGGCCCAAATTGTAAAATGGTCTTACCTATTGGCGATTTCCTTCCAATTCACATTCCAAGTAATATTCGGCATGCTAATTACATTGCCGGTTGCCAAATTGCATTATCTCTTATAGTTTCCGAGATATGGACTATCGATAATTTACACCTTAGGCTCTGCTTCTAACTTGGGCCCAAATTGTAAAATGGTCTTATCTATTGGCGATTTCGTTCCAATTCACATTCCAAGTAATATTCGGCATTCTAATTACATTGCCGGTTGCCAAATTGCATTATCGCTTATAGTTTCCGAGATATGGACTATCGATAATTTACACCTTAGGCTCTGCTTCTAACTTGGGCCCTAAATGTAAAATGGTCTTATCTATTGGCGATTTTGTTCCAATTCACATTCCAAGTAATATTCGGCATGCTAATTACATTGCCGGTTGCCAAATTGCATTATCTCTTATAGTTTCCGAGATATGGACTATCGATAATTTACACCTTAGGCTCTGCTTCTAACTTGGGCCCAAATTGTAAAATGGTCTTATCTATTGGCGATTTCGTTCCAATTCACATTCCAAGTAATATTCGGCATTCTAATTACATTGCCGGTTGCCAAATTGCATTATCGCTTATAGTTTCCGAGATATGGACTATCGATAATTTACACCTTAGGCTCTGCTTCTAACTTGGGCCCTAAATGTAAAATGGTCTTATCTATTGGCGATTTTGTTCCAATTCACATTCCAAGTAATATTCGGCATGCTAATTACATTGCCGGTTGCCAAATTGCATTATCTCTTATAGTTTCCGAGATATGGACTATCGATAATTTACACCTTAGGCTCTGCTTCTAACTTGGGCCCAAATTGTAAAATGGTCTTATCTATTGGCGATTTCGTTCCAATTCACATTCCAAGTAATATTCGGCATGCTAATTACATTGCCGGTTGCCAAACTGCATTATCTCTTATAGTTTCCGAGATATGGACTATCGATAATTTACATCTTAGGCTCTGCTTCTAACTTGGGCCCAAATTGTAAAATGGTCTTATCTATTGGCGATTTCGTTCCAATTCACACTCCAAGTAATATTCGGCATGCTAATTACATTGCCGGTTGCGAAATTGCATTATCTCTTATAGTTTCCGAGATATGGACTATCGATAATTTACACCTTAGGCTCTGCTTCTAACTTGGGCCCAAATTGTAAAATGGTCTTATCTATTGGCGATTTCGTTCCAATTCACACTCCAAGTAATATTCGGCATGCTAATTACATTGCCGGTTGCGAAATTGCATTATCTCTTATAGTTTCCGAGATATGGACTATCAATAATTTACACCTTAGGCTCTGCTTCTAACTTGGGCCCAAATTGTAAAATGGTCTTTTCTATTGGCGATTTCGTTCCAATTCACATTCCAAGTAATATTCGGCATGCTAATTACATTGCCGGTTGCCAAATTGCATTATCTCTTATAGTTTCCGAGATATGGACTATCGATAATTTACACCTTAGGCTCTGCTTCTAACTTGGGCCCAAATTGTAAAATGGTCTTATCTATTGGCGATTTCGCTCCAATTCACATTCCAAGTAATATTCGGCATGCTAATTACATTGCCGGTTGCCAAACTGCATTATCTCTTATAGTTTCCGAGATATGGACTATCGATAATTTACATCTTAGGCTCTGCTTCTAACTTGGGCCCAAATTGTAAAATGGTCTTATCTATTGGCGATTTCGTTCCAATTCACACTCCAAGTAATATTCGGCATGCTAATTACATTGCCGGTTGCGAAATTGCATTATCTCTTATAGTTTCCGAGATATGGACTATCGATAATTTACACCTTAGGCTCTGCTTCTAACTTGGGCCCAAATTGTAAAATGGTCTTATCTATTGGCGATTTCGTTCCAATTCACACTTCAAGTAATATTCGGCATGCTAATTACATTGCCGGTTGCGAAATTGCATTATCTCTTATAGTTTCCGAGATATGGACTATCGATAATTTACACCTTAGGCTCTGCTTCTAACTTGGTCCCAAATTGTAAAATGGTCTTATCTATTGGCGATTTCGTTCCAATTCACATTCCAAGTAATATTCGGCATGCTAATTACATTGCCGGTTGCCAAATTGCATTATCTCTTATAGTTTCCGAGATATGGACTATCGATAATTTACACCTTAGGCTCTGCTTCTAACTTGGGCCCAAATTGTAAAATGGTCTTATCTATTGGCGATTTCGTTCCAATTCACATTCCAAGTAATATTCGGCATGCTAATTACATTGCCGGTTGCCAAATTGCATTATCTCTTATAGTTTCCGAGATATGGACTATCGATAATTTACACCTTAGGCTCTGCTTCTAACTTGGGCCCAAATTGTAAAATGGTCTTATCTATTAGCGATTTCGTTCCAATTCACATTCCAAGTGATATTCGGCATGCTAATTACATTGCCGGTTGCGAAATTGCATTATCTCTTATAGTTTCCGAGATATGGACTATCAATAATTTACACCTTAGGCTCTGCTTCTAACTTGGGCCCAAATTGTAAAATGGTCTTATCTATTGGCGATTTCGTTCCAATTCACATTCCAAGTAATATTCGGCATGCTAATTACATTGCCGGTTGCCAAATTGCATTATCTCTTATAGTTTCCGAGATATGGACTATCGATAATTTACACCTTAGGCTCTGCTTCTAACTTGGGCCCAAATTGTAAAATGGTCTTATCTATTGGCGATTTCGTTCCAATTCACATTCCAAGTAATATTCGGCATGCTAATTACATTGCCGGTTGCCAAATTGCATTATCTCTTATAGTTTCCGAGATATGGACTATCGATAATTTACACCATAGGCTCTGCTTCTAACTTGGGCCCAAATTGTAAAATGGTCTTATCTATTGGCGATTTCGTTCCAATTCACATTCCAAGTAATATTCGGCATGCTAATTACATTGCCGTTTGCCAAATTGAATTATCTCTTATAGTTTCCGAGAAATGGACTATCGATAATTTACACCTTAGGCTCTGCTTCTAACTTGGGCCCAAATTGTAAAATGGTCTTACCTATTGGCGATTTCGTTCCAATTTTCATTCCAAGTAATATTCGGCATGCTAATTACATTGCCGGTTGCCAAATTGCATTATCTCTTATAGTTTCCGAGATATGGACTATCGATAATTTACACCTTAGGCTCTGCTTCTAACTTGGGCCCAAATTGTAAAATGGTCTTATCTATTGGCGATTTCGTCCCAATTCACATTCCAAGTGATATTCGGCATGCTAATTACATTGCCGGTTTCGAAATTACATTATCTCTTATAGTTTCCGAGATATGGACTATCGATAATTTACACCTTAGGCTCTGCTTCTAACTTGGGCCCAAATTGTAAAATGGTCTTATCTATTGGCGATTTCGTTGCAATTCACATTCCAAGTAATATTCGGCATGCTAATTACATTGCCGGTTGCCAAATTGCATTATCTCTTATAGTTTCCGAGATATGGACTATCGATAATTTACACCTTAGGCTCTGCTTCTAACTTGGGCCCAAATTGTAAAATGGTCTTATCTATTGGCGATTTCGTTCCAACTCACATTCCAAGTAATATTCGGCATGCTAATTACATTGCCGGTTGCCAAATTGCATTATCTCTTATAGTTTCCGAGATATGGACTATCGATAATTTACACCATAGGCTCTGCTTCTAACTTGGGCCCAAATTGTAAAATGGTCTTATCTATTGGCGATTTCGTTCCAATTCACATTCCAAGTAATATTCGGCATGCTAATTACATTGCCGGTTGCCAAATTGCATTATCTCTTATAGTTTCCGAGATATGGACTATCGATAATTTACACCTTAGGCTCTGCTTCTAACTTGGACCCAAATTGTAAAATGGTCTTACCTATTGGCGATTTCCTTCCAATTCACATTCCAAGTAATATTCGGCATGCTAATTACATTTCCGGTTGCCAAATTGCATTATCTGTTATAGTTTCCGAGATATGGACATCGATAATTTACACCTTAGGCTCTGCTTCTAACTTGGGCCCAAATTGTAAAATGGTCTTATCTATTGGCGATTTCGTTCCAATTCACATTCCAAGTAATATTCGGCATTCTAATTACATTGCCGGTTGCCAAATTGCATTATCTCTTATAGTTTCCGAGATATGGACTATCGATAATTTACATCTTAGGCTCTGCTTCTAACTTGGGCCCAAATTGTAAAATGGTCTTATCTATTGGCGATTTCGTTCCAATTCACACTCCAAGTAATATTCGGCATGCTAATTACATTGCCGGTTGCGAAATTGCATTATCTCTTATAGTTTCCGAGATATGGACTATCGATAATTTACATCTTAGGCTCTGCTTCTAACTTGAGCCCAAATTGTAAAATGGTCTTATCTATTGGCGATTTCGTTCCAATTCACACTCCAAGTAATATTCGGCATGCTAATTACATTGCCGGTTGCGAAATTGCATTATCTCTTATAGTTTCCGAGATATGGACTATCGATAATTTACACCTTGGGCTCTGCTTCTAACTTGGGCCCAAATTGTAAAATGGTCTTATCTATTGGCGATTTCGTTCCAATTCACATTCCAAGTAATATTCGGCATGCTAATTACATTGCCGATTGCCAAATTGCATTATCTCTTATAGTTTCCGAGATATGGACTATCGATAATTTACACCTTAGGCTCTGCTTCTAACTTGGGCCCAAATTGTAAAATGGTCTTATCTATTAGCGATTTCGTCCCAATTCACATTCCAAGTGATATTCGGCATGCTAATTACATTGCCGGTTGCCAAATTGCATTATCTCTTATAGTTTCCGAGATATGGACTATCGATAATTTACACCTTAGGCTCTGCTTCTAACTTGGGCCCAAAATGTAAAATGGTCTTATCTATTGGCGATTTCGTTCCAATTCACATTCCAAGTAATATTCGGCATTCTAATTACATTGCCGGTTGCCAAATTGCATTATCTCTTATAGTTTCCAAGATATGGACTATCGATAATTTACACCTTATGCTCTGCTTCTAACTTGGGCCCAAAATGTAAAATGGTCTTATCTATTGGCGATTTCGTTCCAATTCACATTCCAAGTAATATTCGGCATGCTAATTACATTTCCGGTTGCCAAATTGCATTATCTCTTATAGTTTCCGAGATATGGACTATCGATAATTTACATCTTAGGCTCTGCTTCTAACTTGGGCCCAAATTGTAAAATGGTCTTATCTATTGGCGATTTCGTTCCAATTCACACTCCAAGTAATATTCGGCATGCTAATTACAATTCCGGTTGCCAAATTGCATTATCTCTTATAGTTTCCGAGATATGGACATCGATAATTTACACCTTAGGCTCTGCTTCTAACTTGGGCCCAAATTGTAAAATGGTCTTATCTATTGGCGATTTCGCTCCAATTCACATTCCAAGTAATATTCGGCATTCTAATTACATTGCCGGTTGCGAAATTGCATTATCTCTTATAGTTTCCGAGATATGGACTATCGATAATTTACACCTTAGGCTCTGCTTCTAACTTGGGCCCAAATTGTAAAATGGTCTTATCTATTGGCGATTTCGTTCCAATTCACACTCCAAGTAATATTCGGCATGCTAATTACATTGCCGGTTGCGAAATTGCATTATCTCTTATAGTTTCCGAGATATGGACTATCGATAATTTACATCTTAGGTTCTGCTTCTAACTTGAGCCCAAATTGTAAAATGGTCTTATCTATTGGCGATTTCGTTCCAATTCACACTCCAAGTAATATTCGGCATGCTAATTACATTGCCGGTTGCGAAATTGCATTATCTCTTATAGTTTCCGAGATATGGACTATCGATAATTTACACCTTGGGCTCTGCTTCTAACTTGGGCCCAAATTGTAAAATGGTCTTATCTATTGGCGATTTCGTTCCAATTCACATTCCAAGTAATATTCGGCATGCTAATTACATTGCCGGTTGCCAAATTGCATTATCTCTTATAGTTTCCGAGATATGGACTATCGATAATTTACACCTTAGGCTCTGCTTCTAACTTGGGCCCAAATTGTAAAATGGTCTTATCTATTAGCGATTTCGTCCCAATTCACATTCCAAGTGATATTCGGCATGCTAATTACATTGCCGGTTGCCAAATTGCATTATCTCTTATAGTTTCCGAGATATGGACTATCGATAATTTACACCTTAGGCTCTGCTTCTAACTTGGGCCCAAAATGTAAAATGGTCTTATCTATTGGCGATTTCGTTCCAATTCACATTCCAAGTAATATTCGGCATGCTAATTACATTGCCGGTTGCCAAATTGCATTATCTCTTATAGTTTCCGAGATATGGACTATCGATAATTTACACCTTAGGCTCTGCTTCTAACTTGGGCCCAAATTGTAAAATGGTCTTATCTATTGGCGATTTCGCTCCAATTCACATTCCAAGTAATATTCGGCTTGCTAATTACATTGCCGGTTGCCAAACTGCATTATCTCTTATAGTTTCCGAGATATGGACTATCGATAATTTACATCTTAGGCTCTGCTTCTAACTTGAGCCCAAATTGTAAAATGGTCTTATCTATTGGCGATTTCGTTCCAATTCACACTCCAAGTAATATTCGGCATGCTAATTACATTGCCGGTTGCGAAATTGCATTATCTCTTATAGTTTCCGAGATATGGACTATCGATAATTTACACCTTAGGCTCTGCTTCTAACTTGGGCCCAAATTGTAAAATGGTCTTATCTATTGGCGATTTCGTTCCAATTCACACTCCAAGTAATATTCGGCATGCTAATTACATTGCCGGTTGCGAAATTGCATTATCTCTTATAGTTTCCGAGATATGGACTATCGGTAATTTACACCTTAGGCTCTGCTTCTAACTTGGTCCCAAATTGTAAAATGGTCTTATCTATTGGCGATTTCGTTCCAATTCACATTCCAAGTAATATTCGGCATGCTAATTACATTGCCGGTTACCAAATTGCATTATCTCTTATAGTTTCCGAGATATGGACTATCGATAATTTACACCTTAGGCTCTGCTTCTAACTTGGGCCCAAATTGTAAAATGGTCTTATCTATTGGCGATTTCGTTCCAATTCACACTCCAAGTAATATTCGGCATGCTAATTACATTGCCGGTTGCGAAATTGCATTATCTCTTATAGTTTCCGAGATATGGACTATCGATAATTTACATCTTAGGCTCTGCTTCTAACTTGAGCCCAAATTGTAAAATGGTCTTATCTATTGGCGATTTCGTTCCAATTCACACTCCAAGTAATATTCGGCATGCTAATTACATTGCCGGTTGCGAAATTGCATTATCTCTTATAGTTTCCGAGATATGGACTATCGATAATTTACACCTTAGGCTCTGCTTCTAACTTGGGCCCAAATTGTAAAATGGTCTTATCTATTGGCGATTTCGTTCCAATTCACATTCCAAGTAATATTCGGCATGCTAATTACATTGCCGGTTGCCAAATTGCATTATCTCTTATAGTTTCCGAGATATGGACTATCGATAATTTACACCTTAGGCTCTGCTTCTAACTTGGGCCCAAATTGTAAAATGGTCTTATCTATTAGCGATTTCGTCCCAATTCACATTCCAAGTGATATTCGGCATGCTAATTACATTGCCGGTTGCCAAATTGCATTATCTCTTATAGTTTCCGAGATATGGACTATCGATAATTTACACCTTAGGCTCTGCTTCTAACTTGGGCCCAAAATGTAAAATGGTCTTATCTATTGGCGATTTCGTTCCAATTCACACTCCAAGTAATATTCGGCATGCTAATTACATTGCCGGTTGCGAAATTGCATTATCTCTTATAGTTTCCGAGATATGGACTATCGATAATTTACACCTTAGGCTCTGCTTCTAACTTGGGCCCAAATTGTAAAATGGTCTTATCTATTGGCGATTTCGTTCCAATTCACACTCCAAGTAATATTCGGCATGCTAATTACATTGCCGGTTGCGAAATTGCATTATCTCTTATAGTTTCCGAGATATGGACTATCGGTAATTTACACCTTAGGCTCTGCTTCTAACTTGGTCCCAAATTGTAAAATGGTCTTATCTATTGGCGATTTCGTTCCAATTCACATTCCAAGTAATATTCGGCATGCTAATTACATTGCCGGTTGCCAAATTGCATTATCTCTTATAGTTTCCGAGATATGGACTATCGATAATTTACACCTTAGGCTCTGCTTCTAACTTGGGCCCAAATTGTAAAATGGTCTTATCTATTGGCGATTTCGTTCCAATTCACACTCCAAGTAATATTCGGCATGCTAATTACATTGCCGGTTGCGAAATTGCATTATCTCTTATAGTTTCCGAGATATGGACTATCGATAATTTACATCTTAGGCTCTGCTTCTAACTTGAGCCCAAATTGTAAAATGGTCTTATCTATTGGCGATTTCGTTCCAATTCACACTCCAAGTAATATTCGGCATGCTAATTACATTGCCGGTTGCGAAATTGCATTATCTCTTATAGTTTCCGAGATATGGACTATCGATAATTTACACCTTAGGCTCTGCTTCTAACTTGGGCCCAAATTGTAAAATGGTCTTATCTATTGGCGATTTCGTTCCAATTCACATTCCAAGTAATATTCGGCATGCTAATTACATTGCCGGTTGCCAAATTGCATTATCTCTTATAGTTTCCGAGATATGGACTATCGATAATTTACACCTTAGGCTCTGCTTCTAACTTGGGCCCAAATTGTAAAATGGTCTTATCTATTAGCGATTTCGTCCCAATTCACATTCCAAGTGATATTCGGCATGCTAATTACATTGCCGGTTGCCAAATTGCATTATCTCTTATAGTTTCCGAGATATGGACTATCGATAATTTACACCTTAGGCTCTGCTTCTAACTTGGGCCCAAAATGTAAAATGGTCTTATCTATTGGCGATTTCGTTCCAATTAACATTCCAAGTAATATTCGGCATGCTAATTACATTGCCGGTTGCCAAATTGCATTATCTCTTATAGTTTCCGAGATATGGACTATCGATAATTTACACCTTAGGCTCTGCTTCTAACTTGGGCCCAAATTGTAAAATGGTCTTATCTATTGGCGATTTCGCTCCAATTCACATTCCAAGTAATATTCGGCTTGCTAATTACATTGCCGGTTGCCAAACTGCATTATCTCTTATAGTTTCCGAGATATGGACTATCGATAATTTACATCTTAGGCTCTGCTTCTAACTTGAGCCCAAATTGTAAAATGGTCTTATCTATTGGCGATTTCGTTCCAATTCACACTCCAAGTAATATTCGGCATGCTAATTACATTGCCGGTTGCGAAATTGCATTATCTCTTATAGTTTCCGAGATATGGACTATCGATAATTTACACCTTAGGCTGTGCTTCTAACTTGGGCCCAAATTGTAAAATGGTCTTTTCTATTGGCGATTTCGTTCCAATTCACATTCCAAGTAATATTCGGCATGCTAATTACATTGCCGGTTGCCAAACTGCATTATCTCTTATAGTTTCCGAGATATGGACTATCGATAATTTACATCTTAGGCTCTGCTTCTAACTTGGGCCCAAATTGTAAAATGGTCTTATCTATTGGCGATTTCGTTCCAATTCACACTCCAAGTAATATTCGGCATGCTAATTACATTGCCGGTTGCGAAATTGCATTATCTCTTATAGTTTCCGAGATATGGACTATCGATAATTTACACCTTAGGCTCTGCTTCTAACTTGGGCCCAAATTGTAAAATGGTCTTATCTATTGGCGATTTCGTTCCAATTCACACTTCAAGTAATATTCGGCATGCTAATTACATTGCCGGTTGCGAAATTGCATTATCTCTTATAGTTTCCGAGATATGGACTATCGATAATTTACACCTTAGGCTCTGCTTCTAACTTGGTCCCAAATTGTAAAATGGTCTTATCTATTGGCGATTTCGTTCCAATTCACATTCCAAGTAATATTCGGCATGCTAATTACATTGCCGGTTGCCAAATTGCATTATCTCTTATAGTTTCCGAGATATGGACTATCGATAATTTACACCTTAGGCTCTGCTTCTAACTTGGGCCCAAATTGTAAAATGGTCTTATCTATTGGCGATTTCGTTCCAATTCACATTCCAAGTAATATTCGGCATGCTAATTACATTGCCGGTTGCCAAATTGCATTATCTCTTATAGTTTCCGAGATATGGACTATCGATAATTTACACCTTAGGCTCTGCTTCTAACTTGGGCCCAAATTGTAAAATGGTCTTATCTATTAGCGATTTCGTTCCAATTCACATTCCAAGTGATATTCGGCATGCTAATTACATTGCCGGTTGCGAAATTGCATTATCTCTTATAGTTTCCGAGATATGGACTATCAATAATTTACACCTTAGGCTCTGCTTCTAACTTGGGCCCAAATTGTAAAATGGTCTTATCTATTGGCGATTTCGTTCCAATTCACATTCCAAGTAATATTCGGCATGCTAATTACATTGCCGGTTGCCAAATTGCATTATCTCTTATAGTTTCCGAGATATGGACTATCGATAATTTACACCTTAGGCTCTGCTTCTAACTTGGGCCCAAATTGTAAAATGGTCTTATCTATTGGCGATTTCGTTCCAATTCACATTCCAAGTTATATTCGGCATGCTAATTACATTGCCGGTTGCCAAATTGCATTATCTCTTATAGTTTCCGAGATATGGACTATCGATAATTTACACCATAGGCTCTGCTTCTAACTTGGGCCCAAATTGTAAAATGGTCTTATCTATTGGCGATTTCGTTCCAATTCACATTCCAAGTAATATTCGGCATGCTAATTACATTGCCGTTTGCCAAATTGAATTATCTCTTATAGTTTCCGAGAAATGGACTATCGATAATTTACACCTTAGGCTCTGCTTCTAACTTGGGCCCAAATTGTAAAATGGTCTTACCTATTGGCGATTTCGTTCCAATTTTCATTCCAAGTAATATTCGGCATGCTAATTACATTGCCGGTTGCCAAATTGCATTATCTCTTATAGTTTCCGAGATATGGACTATCGATAATTTACACCTTAGGCTCTGCTTCTAACTTGGGCCCAAATTGTAAAATGGTCTTATCTATTGGCGATTTCGTCCCAATTCACATTCCAAGTGATATTCGGCATGCTAATTACATTGCCGGTTTCGAAATTACATTATCTCTTATAGTTTCCGAGATATGGACTATCAATAATTTACACCTTAGGCTCTGCTTCTAACTTGGGCCCAAATTGTAAAATGGTCTTATCTATTGGCGATTTCGTTCCAATTCACATTCCAAGTAATATTCGGCATGCTAATTACATTGCCGGTTTCCAAATTGCATTATCTCTTATAGTTTCCGAGATATGGACTATCGATAATTTACACCTTAGGCTCTGCTTCTAACTTGGGCCCAAATTGTAAAATGGTCTTATCTATTGGCGATTTCGTTGCAATTCACATTCCAAGTAATATTCGGCATGCTAATTACATTGCCGGTTGCCAAATTGCATTATCTCTTATAGTTTCCGAGATATGGACTATCGATAATTTACACCTTAGGCTCTGCTTCTAACTTGGGCCCAAATTGTAAAATGGCCTTATCTATTGGCGATTTCGTTCCAACTCACATTCCAAGTAATATTCGGCATGCTAATTACATTGCCGGTTGCCAAATTGCATTATCTCTTATAGTTTCCGAGATATGGACTATCGATAATTTACACCATAGGCTCTGCTTCTAACTTGGGCCCAAATTGTAAAATGGTCTTATCTATTGGCGATTTCGTTCCAATTCACATTCCAAGTAATATTCGGCATGCTAATTACATTGCCGGTTGCTAAATTGCATTATCTCTTATAGTTTCCGAGATATGGACTATCGATAATTTACACCTTAGGCTCTGCTTCTAACTTGGGCCCAAATTGTAAAATGGTCTTACCTATTGGCGATTTCCTTCCAATTCACATTCCAAGTAATATTCGGCATGCTAATTACATTTCCGGTTGCCAAATTGCATTATCTCTTATAGTTTCCGAGATATGGACATCGATAATTTACACCTTAGGCTCTGCTTCTAACTTGGGCCCAAATTGTAAAATGGTCTTATCTATTGGCGATTTCGTTCCAATTCACATTCCAAGTAATATTCGGCATTCTAATTACATTGCCGGTTGCCAAATTGCATTATCTCTTATAGTTTCCGAGATATGGACTATCGATAATTTACACCTTATGCTCTGCTTCTAACTTGGGCCCAAAATGTAAAATGGTCTTATCTATTGGCGATTTCGTTCCAATTCACATTCCAAGTAATATTCGGCATGCTAATTACATTGCCGGTTGCCAAATTGCATTATCTCTTATAGTTTCCGAGATATGGACTATCGATAATTTACATCTTAGGCTCTGCTTCTAACTTGGGCCCAAATTGTAAAATGGTCTTATCTATTGGCGATTTCGTTCCAATTCACACTCCAAGTAATATTCGGCATGCTAATTACAATTCCGGTTGCCAAATTGCATTATCTCTTATAGTTTCCGAGATATGGACATCGATAATTTACACCTTAGGCTCTGCTTCTAACTTGGGCCCAAATTGTAAAATGGTCTTATCTATTGGCGATTTCGCTCCAATTCACATTCCAAGTAATATTCGGCATTCTAATTACATTGCCGGTTGCGAAATTGCATTATCTCTTATAGTTTCCGAGATATGGACTATCGATAATTTACACCTTAGGCTCTGCTTCTAACTTGGGCCCAAATTGTAAAATGGTCTTATCTATTGGCGATTTCGTTCCAATTCACACTCCAAGTAATATTCGGCATGCTAATTACATTGCCGGTTGCGAAATTGCATTATCTCTTATAGTTTCCGAGATATGGACTATCGATAATTTACATCTTAGGCTCTGCTTCTAACTTGAGCCCAAATTGTAAAATGGTCTTATCTATTGGCGATTTCGTTCCAATTCACACTCCAAGTAATATTCGGCATGCTAATTACATTGCCGGTTGCGAAATTGCATTATCTCTTATAGTTTCCGAGATATGGACTATCGATAATTTACACCTTAGGCTCTGCTTCTAACTTGGGCCCAAATTGTAAAATGGCCTTATCTATTGGCGATTTCGTTCCAATTCACATTCCAAGTAATATTCGGCATGCTAATTACATTGCCGGTTGCCAAATTGCATTATCTCTTATAGTTTCCGAGATATGGACTATCGATAATTTACACCTTAGGCTCTGCTTCTAACTTGGGCCCAAATTGTAAAATGGTCTTATCTATTAGCGATTTCGTCCCAATTCACATTCCAAGTGATATTCGGCATGCTAATTACATTGCCGGTTGCCAAATTGCATTATCTCTTATAGTTTCCGAGATATGGACTATCGATAATTTACACCTTAGGCTCTGCTTCTAACTTGGGCCCAAAATGTAAAATGGTCTTATCTATTGGCGATTTCGTTCCAATTCACATTCCAAGTAATATTCGGCATGCTAATTACATTGCCGGTTGCCAAATTGCATTATCTCTTATAGTTTCCGAGATATAGACTATCGATAATTTACACCTTAGGCTCTGCTTCTAACTTGGGCCCAAATTGTAAAATGGTCTTATCTATTGGCGATTTCGCTCCAATTCACATTCCAAGTAATATTCGGCTTGCTAATTACATTGCCGGTTGCCAAACTGCATTATCTCTTATAGTTTCCGAGATATGGACTATCGATAATTTACATCTTAGGCTCTGCTTCTAACTTGAGCCCAAATTGTAAAATGGTCTTATCTATTGGCGATTTCGTTCCAATTCACACTCCAAGTAATATTCGGCATGCTAATTACATTGCCGGTTGCGAAATTGCATTATCTCTTATAGTTTCCGAGATATGGACTATCGATAATTTACACCTTAGGCTCTGCTTCTAACTTGGGCCCAAATTGTAAAATGGTCTTATCTATTGGCGATTTCGTTCCAATTCACACTCCAAGTAATATTCGGCATGCTAATTACATTGCCGGTTGCGAAATTGCATTATCTCTTATAGTTTCCGAGATATGGACTATCGGTAATTTACACCTTAGGCTCTGCTTCTAACTTGGTCCCAAATTGTAAAATGGTCTTATCTATTGGCGATTTCGTTCCAATTCACATTCCAAGTAATATTCGGCATGCTAATTACATTGCCGGTTGCCAAATTGCATTATCTCTTATAGTTTCCGAGATATGGACTATCGATAATTTACACCTTAGGCTCTGCTTCTAACTTGGGCCCAAATTGTAAAATGGTCTTATCTATTGGCGATTTCGTTCCAATTCACACTCCAAGTAATATTCGGCATGCTAATTACATTGCCGGTTGCGAAATTGCATTATCTCTTATAGTTTCCGAGATATGGACTATCGATAATTTACATCTTAGGCTCTGCTTCTAACTTGAGCCCAAATTGTAAAATGGTCTTATCTATTGGCGATTTCGTTCCAATTCACACTCCAAGTAATATTCGGCATGCTAATTACATTGCCGGTTGCGAAATTGCATTATCTCTTATAGTTTCCGAGATATGGACTATCGATAATTTACACCTTAGGCTCTGCTTCTAACTTGGGCCCAAATTGTAAAATGGTCTTATCTATTGGCGATTTCGTTCCAATTCACATTCCAAGTAATATTCGGCATGCTAATTACATTGCCGGTTGCCAAATTGCATTATCTCTTATAGTTTCCGAGATATGGACTATCGATAATTTACACCTTAGGCTCTGCTTCTAACTTGGGCCCAAATTGTAAAATGGTCTTATCTATTAGCGATTTCGTCCCAATTCACATTCCAAGTGATATTCGGCATGCTAATTACATTGCCGGTTGCCAAATTGCATTATCTCTTATAGTTTCCGAGATATGGACTATCGATAATTTACACCTTAGGCTCTGCTTCTAACTTGGGCCCAAAATGTAAAATGGTCTTATCTATTGGCGATTTCGTTCCAATTCACACTCCAAGTAATATTCGGCATGCTAATTACATTGCCGGTTGCGAAATTGCATTATCTCTTATAGTTTCCGAGATATGGACTATCGATAATTTACACCTTAGGCTCTGCTTCTAACTTGGGCCCAAATTGTAAAATGGTCTTATCTATTGGCGATTTCGTTCCAATTCACACTCCAAGTAATATTCGGCATGCTAATTACATTGCCGGTTGCGAAATTGCATTATCTCTTATAGTTTCCGAGATATGGACTATCGGTAATTTACACCTTAGGCTCTGCTTCTAACTTGGTCCCAAATTGTAAAATGGTCTTATCTATTGGCGATTTCGTTCCAATTCACATTCCAAGTAATATTCGGCATGCTAATTACATTGCCGGTTGCCAAATTGCATTATCTCTTATAGTTTCCGAGATATGGACTATCGATAATTTACACCTTAGGCTCTGCTTCTAACTTGGGCCCAAATTGTAAAATGGTCTTATCTATTGGCGATTTCGTTCCAATTCACACTCCAAGTAATATTCGGCATGCTAATTACATTGCCGGTTGCGAAATTGCATTATCTCTTATAGTTTCCGAGATATGGACTATCGATAATTTACATCTTAGGCTCTGCTTCTAACTTGAGCCCAAATTGTAAAATGGTCTTATCTATTGGCGATTTCGTTCCAATTCACACTCCAAATAATATTCGGCATGCTAATTACATTGCCGGTTGCGAAATTGCATTATCTCTTATAGTTTCCGAGATATGGACTATCGATAATTTACACCTTAGGCTCTGCTTCTAACTTGGGCCCAAATTGTAAAATGGTCTTATCTATTGGCGATTTCGTTCCAATTCACATTCCAAGTAATATTCGGCATGCTAATTACATTGCCGGTTGCCAAATTGCATTATCTCTTATAGTTTCCGAGATATGGACTATCGATAATTTACACCTTAGGCTCTGCTTCTAACTTGGGCCCAAATTGTAAAATGGTCTTATCTATTAGCGATTTCGTCCCAATTCACATTCCAAGTGATATTCGGCATGCTAATTACATTGCCGGTTGCCAAATTGCATTATCTCTTATAGTTTCCGAGATATGGACTATCGATAATTTACACCTTAGGCTCTGCTTCTAACTTGGGCCCAAAATGTAAAATGGTCTTATCTATTGGCGATTTCGTTCCAATTCACATTCCAAGTAATATTCGGCATGCTAATTACATTGCCGGTTGCCAAATTGCATTATCTCTTATAGTTTCCGAGATATGGACTATCGATAATTTACACCTTAGGCTCTGCTTCTAACTTGGGCCCAAATTGTAAAATGGTCTTATCTATTGGCGATTTCGCTCCAATTCACATTCCAAGTAATATTCGGCTTGCTAATTACATTGCCGGTTGCCAAACTGCATTATCTCTTATATTTTCCGAGATATGGACTATCGATAATTTACATCTTAGGCTCTGCTTCTAACTTGAGCCCAAATTGTAAAATGGTCTTATCTATTGGCGATTTCGTTCCAATTCACACTCCAAGTAATATTCGGCATGCTAATTACATTGCCGGTTGCGAAATTGCATTATCTCTTATAGTTTCCGAGATATGGACTATCGATAATTTACACCTTAGGCT
This sequence comes from Rhynchophorus ferrugineus, assembly GCF_030347505.1. Classification (NCBI taxonomy): domain Eukaryota; kingdom Metazoa; phylum Arthropoda; class Insecta; order Coleoptera; family Curculionidae; genus Rhynchophorus; species Rhynchophorus ferrugineus. The sequence continues at coordinate 113,944 of NW_027472937.1, read as the reverse complement.
CTGCTTCTAACTTGGGCCCAAATTGTAAAATGGTCTTATCTATTGGCGATTTCGTTCCAATTCACACTCCAAGTAATATTCGGCATGCTAATTACATTGCCGGTTGCGAAATTGCATTATCTCTTATAGTTTCCGAGATATGGACTATCGGTAATTTACACCTTAGGCTCTGCTTCTAACTTGGTCCCAAATTGTAAAATGGTCTTATCTATTGGCGATTTCGTTCCAATTCACATTCCAAGTAATATTCGGCATGCTAATTACATTGCCGGTTGCCAAATTGCATTATCTCTTATAGTTTCCGAGATATGGACTATCGGTAATTTACACCTTAGGCTCTGCTTCTAACTTGGTCCCAAATTGTAAAATGGTCTTATCTATTGGCGATTTCGTTCCAATTCACATTCCAAGTAATATTCGGCATGCTAATTACATTGCCGGTTGCCAAATTGCATTATCTCTTATAGTTTCCGAGATATGGACTATCGATAATTTACACCTTAGGCTCTGCTTCTAACTTGGGCCCAAATTGTAAAATGGTCTTATCTATTGGCGATTTCGTTCCAATTCACACTCCAAGTAATATTCGGCATGCTAATTACATTGCCGGTTGCGAAATTGCATTATCTCTTATAGTTTCCGAGATATGGACTATCGATAATTTACATCTTAGGCTCTGCTTCTAACTTGAGCCCAAATTGTAAAATGGTCTTATCTATTGGCGATTTCGTTCCAATTCACACTCCAAATAATATTCGGCATGCTAATTACATTGCCGGTTGCGAAATTGCATTATCTCTTATAGTTTCCGAGATATGGACTATCGATAATTTACACCTTAGGCTCTGCTTCTAACTTGGGCCCAAATTGTAAAATGGTCTTATCTATTGGCGATTTCGTTCCAATTCACATTCCAAGTAATATTCGGCATGCTAATTACATTGCCGGTTGCCAAATTGCATTATCTCTTATAGTTTCCGAGATATGGACTATCGATAATTTACACCTTAGGCTCTGCTTCTAACTTGGGCCCAAATTGTAAAATGGTCTTATCTATTAGCGATTTCGTCCCAATTCACATTCCAAGTGATATTCGGCATGCTAATTACATTGCCGGTTGCCAAATTGCATTATCTCTTATAGTTTCCGAGATATGGACTATCGATAATTTACACCTTAGGCTCTGCTTCTAACTTGGGCCCAAAATGTAAAATGGTCTTATCTATTGGCGATTTCGTTCCAATTCACATTCCAAGTAATATTCGGCATGCTAATTACATTGCCGGTTGCCAAATTGCATTATCTCTTATAGTTTCCGAGATATGGACTATCGATAATTTACACCTTAGGCTCTGCTTCTAACTTGGGCCCAAATTGTAAAATGGTCTTATCTATTGGCGATTTCGCTCCAATTCACATTCCAAGTAATATTCGGCTTGCTAATTACATTGCCGGTTGCCAAACTGCATTATCTCTTATATTTTCCGAGATATGGACTATCGATAATTTACATCTTAGGCTCTGCTTCTAACTTGAGCCCAAATTGTAAAATGGTCTTATCTATTGGCGATTTCGTTCCAATTCACACTCCAAGTAATATTCGGCATGCTAATTACATTGCCGGTTGCGAAATTGCATTATCTCTTATAGTTTCCGAGATATGGACTATCGATAATTTACACCTTAGGCTCTGCTTCTAACTTGGGCCCAAATTGTAAAATGGTCTTATCTATTGGCGATTTCGTTCCAATTCACACTCCAAGTAATATTCGGCATGCTAATTACATTGCCGGTTGCGAAATTGCATTATCTCTTATAGTTTCCGAGATATGGACTATCGGTAATTTACACCTTAGGCTCTGCTTCTAACTTGGTCCCAAATTGTAAAATGGTCTTATCTATTGGCGATTTCGTTCCAATTCACATTCCAAGTAATATTCGGCATGCTAATTACATTGCCGGTTGCCAAATTGCATTATCTCTTATAGTTTCCGAGATATGGACTATCGATAATTTACACCTTAGGCTCTGCTTCTAACTTGGGCCCAAATTGTAAAATGGTCTTATCTATTGGCGATTTCGTTCCAATTCACATTCCAAGTAATATTCGGCATGCTAATTACATTGCCGGTTGCCAAATTGCATTATCTCTTATAGTTTCCGAGATATGGACTAGCGATAATTTACACCTTAGGCTCTGCTTCTAACTTGGGCCCAAATTGTAAAATGGTCTTATCTATTAGCGATTTCGTCCCAATTCACATTCCAAGTGATATTCGGCATGCTAATTACATTGCCGGTTGCGAAATTGCATTATCTCTTATAGTTTCCGAGATATGGACTATCGATAATTTACACCTTAGGCTCTGCTTCTAACTTGGGCCCAAATTGTAAAATGGTCTTATCTATTAGCGATTTCGTCCCAATTCACATTCCAAGTGATATTCGGCATGCTAATTACATTGCCGGTTGCCAAATTGCATTATCTCTTATAGTTTCCGAGATATGGACTATCGATAATTTACACCTTAGGCTCTGCTTCTAACTTGGGCCCAAATTGTAAAATGGTCTTATCTATTGGCGATTTCGTTCCAATTCACACTCCAAGTAATATTCGGCATGCTAATTACATTGCCGGTTGCGAAATTGCATTATCTCTTATAGTTTCCGAGATATGGACTATCGATAATTTACATCTTAGGCTCTGCTTCTAACTTGAGCCCAAATTGTTAAATGGTCTTATCCATTGGCGATTTCGTTCCAATTCACACTCCAAATAATATTCGGCATGCTAATTACATTGCCGGTTGCGAAATTGCATTATCTCTTATAGTTTCCGAGATATGGACTATCGATAATTTACACCTTAGGCTCTGCTTCTAACTTGGGCCCAAATTGTAAAATGGTCTTATCTATTGGCGATTTCGTTCCAATTCACATTCCAAGTAATATTCGGCATGCTAATTACATTGCCGGTTGCCAAATTGCATTATCTCTTATAGTTTCCGAGATATGGACTATCGATAATTTACACCTTAGGCTCTGCTTCTAACTTGGGCCCAAATTGTAAAATGGTCTTATCTATTAGCGATTTCGTCCCAATTCACATTCCAAGTGATATTCGGCATGCTAATTACATTGCCGGTTGCCAAATTGCATTATCTCTTATAGTTTCCGAGATATGGACTATCGATAATTTACACCTTAGGCTCTGCTTCTAACTTGGGCCCAAAATGTAAAATGGTCTTATCTATTGGCGATTTCGTTCCAATTCACATTCCAAGTAATATTCGGCATGCTAATTACATTGCCGGTTGCCAAATTGCATTATCTCTTATAGTTTCCGAGATATGGACTATCGATAATTTACACCTTAGGCTCTGCTTCTAACTTGGGCCCAAATTGTAAAATGGTCTTATCTATTGGCGATTTCGCTCCAATTCACATTCCAAGTAATATTCGGCTTGCTAATTACATTGCCGGTTGCCAAACTGCATTATCTCTTATAGTTTCCGAGATATGGACTATCGATAATTTACATCTTAGGCTCTGCTTCTAACTTGAGCCCAAATTGTAAAATGGTCTTATCTATTGGCGATTTCGTTCCAATTCACACTCCAAGTAATATTCGGCATGCTAATTACATTGCCGGTTGCGAAATTGCATTATCTCTTATAGTTTCCGAGATATGGACTATCGATAATTTACACCTTAGGCTCTGCTTCTAACTTGGGCCCAAATTGTAAAATGGTCTTATCTATTGGCGATTTCGTTCCAATTCACACTCCAAGTAATATTCGGCATGCTAATTACATTGCCGGTTGCGAAATTGCATTATCTCTTATAGTTTCCGAGATATGGACTATCGGTAATTTACACCTTAGGCTCTGCTTCTAACTTGGTCCCAAATTGTAAAATGGTCTTATCTATTGGCGATTTCGTTCCAATTCACATTCCAAGTAATATTCGGCATGCTAATTACATTGCCGGTTGCCAAATTGCATTATCTCTTATAGTTTCCGAGATATGGACTATCGATAATTTACACCTTAGGCTCTGCTTCTAACTTGGGCCCAAATTGTAAAATGGTCTTATCTATTGGCGATTTCGTTCCAATTCACATTCCAAGTAATATTCGGCATGCTAATTACATTGCCGGTTGCCAAATTGCATTATCTCTTATAGTTTCCGAGATATGGACTAGCGATAATTTACACCTTAGGCTCTGCTTCTAACTTGGGCCCAAATTGTAAAATGGTCTTATCTATTAGCGATTTCGTCCCAATTCACATTCCAAGTGATATTCGGCATGCTAATTACATTGCCGGTTGCGAAATTGCATTATCTCTTATAGTTTCCGAGATATGGACTATCGATAATTTACACCTTAGGCTCTGCTTCTAACTTGGGCCCAAATTGTAAAATGGTCTTATCTATTAGCGATTTCGTCCCAATTCACATTCCAAGTGATATTCGGCATGCTAATTACATTGCCGGTTGCCAAATTGCATTATCTCTTATAGTTTCCGAGATATGGACTATCGATAATTTACACCTTAGGCTCTGCTTCTAACTTGGGCCCAAATTGTAAAATGGTCTTACCTATTGGCGATTTCGTTCCAATTCACACTCCAAGTAATATTCGGCATGCTAATTACATTGCCGGTTGCGAAATTGCATTATCTCTTATAGTTTCCGAGATATGGACTATCAATAATTTACACCTTAGGCTCTGCTTCTAACTTGGGCCCAAATTGTAAAATGGTCTTATCTATTGGCGATTTCGTTCCAATTCACATTCCAAGTAATATTCGGCATGCTAATTACATTGCCGGTTGCCAAATTGCATTATCTCTTATAGTTTCCGAGATATGGACTATCGATAATTTACACCTTAGGCTCTGCTTCTAACTTGGGCCCAAATTGTAAAATGGTCTTATCTATTGGCGATTTCGTTCCAATTCACATTCCAAGTAATATTCGGCATGCTAATTACATTGCCGGTTGCCAAATTGCATTATCTCTTATAGTTTCCGAGATATGGACTATCGATAATTTACACCTTAGGCTCTGCTTCTAACTTGGGCCCAAATTGTAAAATGGTCTTATCTATTGGCGATTTCGTTCCAATTCACATTCCAAGTAATATCCGGTATGCTAATTACATTGCCGGTTGCCAAATTGAATTATCTCTTATAGTTTCCGAGATATGGACTATCGATAATTTACACCTTAGGCTCTGCTTCTAACTTGGGCCCAAATTGAAAAATGGTCTTATTTATTGGCGATTTCGTTCCAATTCACATTCCAAGTAATATTCGGCATGCTAATTACATTGCCGGTTGCCAAATTGCATTATCTCTTATAGTTTCCGAGATATGGACTATCGATAATTTACACCTTAGGCTCTGCTTCTAACTTGGGCCCAAATTGTAAAATGGTCTTATCTATTGGCGATTTCGTCCCAATTCACATTCCAAGTGATATTCGGCATGCTAATTACATAGCCGGTTGCGAAATTGCATTATCTCTTATAGTTTCCGAGATATGGACTATTAATAATTTACACCTTAGGCTCTGCTTCTAACTTGGGCCCAAATTGTAAAATGGTCTTGTCTATTGGCGATTTCGTCCCAATTCACATTCCAAGTGATATTCGGCATGCTAATTACATTGCCGGTTGCGAAATTGCATTATCTCTTATAGTTTCCGAGATATGGACTATTAATAATTTACACCTTAGGCTCTGCTTCTAACTTGGGCCCAAATTGTAAAATGGTCTTATCTATTGGCGATTTCGTTCCAATTCACATTCCAAGTAATATTCGGCATGCTAATTACATTGCCGGTTGCCAAATTGCATTATCTCTTATAGTTTCCGAGATATGGACTATCGATAATTTACACCTTAGGCTCTGCTTCTAACTTGGGCCCAAATTGTAAAATGGTCTTATCTATTGGCGATTTCGTTCCAATTCACATTCCAAGTAATATTCAGCATGCTAATTACATTACCGGTTGCCAAATTGCATTATCTCTTATAGTTTCCGAGATATGGACTATCGATAATTTACACCTTAAGCTCTGCTTCTAACTTGGGCCCAAATTGTAAAATGGTCTTATCTATTGGCGATTTCGTTCCAATTCACATTCCAAGTAATATTCGGCATGCTAATTACATTGCCGGTTGCCAAATTGCATTATCTCTTATAGTTTCCGAGATATGGACTATCGATAATTTACACCTTAGGCTCTGCTTCTAACTTGGGCCCAAATTGTAAAATGGTCTTATCTATTGGCGATTTCGTTCCAATTCACATTCCAAGTAATATTCGGCATGCTAATTACATTGCCGGTTGCCAAATTGCATTATCTCTTATAGTTTCCGAGATATGGACTATCGATAATTTACACCTTAGGCTCTGCTTCTAACTTGGGCCCAAATTGTAAAATGGTCTTATCTATTGGCAATTTCGTTCCAATTCACATTCCAAGTAATATTCGGCATGCTAATTACATTGCCGGTTGCCAAATTGCATTATCTCTTATAGTTTCCGAGATATGGACTATCGATAATTTACACCTTAGGCTCTGCTTCTAACTTGGGCCCAAATTGTAAAATGGTCTTATCTATTGGCGATTTCGTTCCAATTCACATTCCAAGTAATATTCGGCATGCTAATTACATTGCCGGTTGCCAAATTGCATTATCTCTTATAGTTTCCGAGATATGGACTATCGATTAATTTTAACCTTAGGCTCTGCTTCTAACTTGGGCCCAAACTGTAAAATGGTCTTATCTATTGGCGATTTCGTTCCAATTCACATTCCAAGTAATATTCGGCATGCTAATTACATTGCCGGTTGCCAAATTGCATTATCTCTTATAGTTTCCGAGATATGGACTATCGATAATTTACACCTTAGGCTCTGCTTCTAACTTGGGCCCAAATTGTAAAATGGTCTTATCTATTTTCGATTTCATTCCAATTCACATTCCAAGTAATATTCGGCATGCTAATTACATTGCCGGTTGCCAAATTGCATTATCTCTTATAGTTTCCGAGATATGGACTATCGATAATTTACACCTTAGGCTCTGCTTCTAACTTGGGCCCAAATTGTAAAATGGTCTTATCTATTGGCGATTTCGTTCCAATTCACATTCCAAGTAATATTCGGCATGCTAATTACATTGCCGGTTGCCAAATTGCATTATCTCTTATAGTTTCCGAGATATGGACTATCGATAATTTACACCTTAGGCTCTGCTTCTAACTTGGGCCCAAATTGTAAAATGGTCTTATCTATTGGCGATTTCGTTCCAATTCACATTCCAAGTAATATCCGGTATGCTAATTACATTGCCGGTTGCCAAATTGAATTATCTCTTATAGTTTCCGAGATATGGACTATCGATAATTTACACCTTAGGCTCTGCTTCTAACTTGGGCCCAAATTGAAAAATGGTCTTATTTATTGGCGATTTCGTTCCAATTCACATTCCAGGTAATATTCGGCATGCTAATTACATTGCCGGTTGCCAAATTGCATTATCTCTTATAGTTTCCGAGATATGGACTATCGATAATTTACACCTTAGGCTCTGCTTCTAACTTGGGCCCAAATTGTAAAATGGTCTTATCTATTGGCGATTTCGTCCCAATTCACATTCCAAGTGATATTCGGCATGCTAATTACATAGCCGGTTGCGAAATTGCATTATCTCTTATAGTTTCCGAGATATGGACTATTAATAATTTACACCTTAGGCTCTGCTTCTAACTTGGGCCCAAATTGTAAAATGGTCTTATCTATTGGCGATTTCGTTCCAATTCACATTCCAAGTAATATTCGGCATGCTAATTACATTGCCGGTTGCCAAATTGCATTATCTCTTATAGTTTCCGAGATATGGACTATCGATAATTTACACCTTAGGCTCTGCTTCTAACTTGGGCCCAAATTGTAAAATGGTCTTATCTATTGGCGATTTCGTTCCAATTCACATTCCAAGTAATATTCAGCATGCTAATTACATTACCGGTTGCCAAATTGCATTATCTCTTATAGTTTCCGAGATATGGACTATCGATAATTTACACCTTAAGCTCTGCTTCTAACTTGGGCCCAAATTGTAAAATGGTCTTATCTATTGGCGATTTCGTTCCAATTCACATTCCAAGTAATATTCGGCATGCTAATTACATTGCCGGTTGCCAAATTGCATTATCTCTTATAGTTTCCGAGATATGGACTATCGATAATTTACACCTTAGGCTCTGCTTCTAACTTGGGCCCAAATTGTAAAATGGTCTTATCTATTGGCGATTTCGTTCCAATTCACATTCCAAGTAATATTCGGCATGCTAATTACATTGCCGGTTGCCAAATTGCATTATCTCTTATAGTTTCCGAGATATGGACTATCGATAATTTACACCTTAGGCTCTGCTTCTAACTTGGGCCCAAATTGTAAAATGGTCTTATCTATTGGCAATTTCGTTCCAATTCACATTCCAAGTAATATTCGGCATGCTAATTACATTGCCGGTTGCCAAATTGCATTATCTCTTATAGTTTCCGAGATATGGACTATCGATAATTTACACCTTAGGCTCTGCTTCTAACTTGGGCCCAAATTGTAAAATGGTCTTATCTATTGGCGATTTCGTTCCAATTCACATTCCAAGTAATATTCGGCATGCTAATTACATTGCCGGTTGCCAAATTGCATTATCTCTTATAGTTTCCGAGATATGGACTATCGATTAATTTTAACCTTAGGCTCTGCTTCTAACTTGGGCCCAAACTGTAAAATGGTCTTATCTATTGGCGATTTCGTTCCAATTCACATTCCAAGTAATATTCGGCATGCTAATTACATTGCCGGTTGCCAAATTGCATTATCTCTTATAGTTTCCGAGATATGGACTATCGATAATTTACACCTTAGGCTCTGCTTCTAACTTGGGCCCAAATTGTAAAATGGTCTTATCTATTGGCGATTTCGTTCCAATTCACATTCCAAGTAATATTCGGCATGCTAATTACATTGCCGGTTGCCAAATTGCATTATCTCTTATAGTTTCCGAGATATGGACTATCGATAATTTACACCTTAGGCTCTGCTTCTAACTTGGGCCCAAATTGTAAAATGGTCTTATCTATTGGCGATTTCGTTCCAATTCACATTCCAAGTAATATTCGGCATGCTAATTACATTGCCGGTTGCCAAATTGCATTATCTCTTATAGTTTCCGAGATATGGACTATCGATAATTTACACCTTAGGCTCTGCTTCTAACTTGCTCCCAAATTGTAAAATGGTCTTATCTATTGGCGATTCCGTTCCAATTCACATTCCAAGTAATATTCGGCATGCTAATTACATTGCCGGTTGCCAAATTGCATTATCTCTTATAGTTTCCGAGATATGGACTATCGATAATTTACACCTTAGGCTCTGCTTCTAACTTGGGCCCAAATTGTAAAATGGTCTTATCTATTGGCAATTTCGTTCCAATTCACATTCCAAGTAATATTCGGCATGCTAATTACATTGCCGGTTGCCAAATTGAATTATCTCTTATAGTTTCCGAGATATGGACTATCGATAATTTACACCTTAGGCTCTGCTTCTAACTTGGGCCCAAATTGTAAAATGGTCTTACCTATTGGCGATTTCCTTCCAATTCACATTCCAAGTAATATTCGGCATGCTAATTACATTGCCGGTTGCCAAATTGCATTATCTCTTATAGTTTCCGAGATATGGACTATCGATAATTTACACCTTAGGCTCTGCTTCTAACTTGGGCCCAAATTGTAAAATGGTCTTATCTATTGGCGATTTCGTTCCAATTCACATTCCAAGTAATATTCGGCATTCTAATTACATTGCCGGTTGCCAAATTGCATTATCTCTTATAGTTTCCGAGATATGGACTATCGATAATTTACACCTTAGGCTCTGCTTCTAACTTGGGCCCAAAATGTAAAATGGTCTTATCTATTGGCGATTTCGTTCCAATTCACATTCCAAGTAATATTCGGCATGCTAATTACATTGCCGGTTGCCAAATTGCATTATCTCTTATAGTTTCCGAGATATGGACTATCGATAATTTACACCTTAGGCTCTGCTTCTAACTTGGGCCCAAATTGTAAAATGGTCTTATCTATTGGCGATTTCGTTCCAATTCACATTCCAAGTAATATTCGGCATGCTAATTACATTGCCGGTTGCCAAACTGCATTATCTCTTATAGTTTCCGAGATATGGACTATCGATAATTTACATCTTAGGCTCTGCTTCTAACTTGGGCCCAAATTGTAAAATGGTCTTATCTATTGGCGATTTCGTTCCAATTCACACTCCAAGTAATATTCGGCATGCTAATTACATTGCCGGTTGCGAAATTGCATTATCTCTTATAGTTTCCGAGATATGGACTATCGATAATTTACACCTTAGGCTCTGCTTCTAACTTGGGCCCAAATTGTAAAATGGTCTTATCTATTGGCGATTTCGTTCCAATTCACACTCCAAGTAATATTCGGCATGCTAATTACATTGCCGGTTGCTAAATTGCATTATCTCTTATAGTTTCCGAGATATGGACTATCGATTATTTACACCTTAGGCTCTGCTTCTAACTTGGGCCCAAATTGTAAAATGGTCTTATCTATTGGCGATTTCGTTCCAATTCACATTCCAAGTAATATTCGGCATGCTAATTACATTGCCGGTTGCCAAATTGCATTATCTCTTATAGTTTCCGAGATATGGACTATCGATAATTTACACCTTAGGCTCTGCTTCTAACTTGGGCCCAAATTGTAAAATGGTCTTATCTATTGGCGATTTCGTTCCAATTCACATTCCAAGTAATATTCGGCATGCTAATTACATTGCCGGTTGCCAAATTGCATTATCTCTTATAGTTTCCGAGATATGGACTATCGATAATTTACACCTTAGGCTCTGCTTCTAACTTGGGCCCAAATTGTAAAATGGTCTTATCTATTGGCGATTTCGTCCCAATTCACATTCCAAGTGATATTCGGCATGCTAATTACATTGCCGGTTGCGAAATTGCATTATCTCTTATAGTTTCCGAGATATGGACTATCAATAATTTACACCTTAGGCTCTGCTTCTAACTTGGGCCCAAATTGTAAAATGGTCTTATCTATTGGCGATTTCGTTCCAATTCACATTCCAAGTAATATTCGGCATGCTAATTACATTGCCGGTTGCCAAATTGCATTATCTCTTATAGTTTCCAAGATATGGACTATCGATAATTTACACCTTAGGCTCTGCTTCTAACTTGGGCCCAAATTGTAAAATGGTCTTATCTATTGGCGATTTCGTTCCAATTCACATTCCAAGTAATATTCGGCATGCTAATTACATTGCCGGTTGCCAAATTGCATTATCTCTTATAGTTTCCGAGATATGGACTATCGATAATTTACACCTTAGGCTTTGCTTCTAACTTGGGCCCAAATTGTAAAATGGTCTTATCTATTGGCGATTTCGTTCCAATTCACATTCCAAGTAATATTCGGCATGCTAATTACATTGCCGGTTGCCAAATTGCATTATCTCTTATAGTTTCCGAGATATGGACTATCGATAATTTACACCATAGGCTCTGCTTCTAACTTGGGCCCAAATTGTAAAATGGTCTTATCTATTGGCGATTTCGTTCCAATTCACATTCCAAGTAATATTCGGCATGCTAATTACATTGCCGTTTGCCAAATTGAATTATCTCTTATAGTTTCCGAGATATGGACTATCGATAATTTACACCTTAGGCTCTGCTTCTAACTTGGGCCCAAATTTTAAAATGGTCTTACCTATTGGCGATTTCGTTCCAATTCACATTCCAAGTAATATTCGGCATGCTAATTACATTGCCGGTTGCCAAATTGCATTATCTCTTATAGTTTCCGAGATATGGACTATCGATAATTTACACCTTAGGCTCTGCTTCTAACTTGGGCCCAAATTGTAAAATGGTCTTATCTATTGGCGATTTCGTCCCAATTCACATTCCAATTGATATTCGGCATGCTAATTACATTGCCGGTTTCGAAATTACATTATCTCTTATAGTTTCCGAGATATGGACTATCAATAATTTACACCTTAGGCTCTGCTTCTAACTTGGGCCCAAATTGTAAAATGGTCTTATCTATTGGCGATTTCGTTCCAATTCACATTCCAAGTAATATTCGGCATGCTAATTACATTGCCGGTTGCCAAATTGCATTATCTCTTATAGTTTCCGAGATATGGACTATCGATAATTTACACCTTAGGCTCTGCTTCTAACTTGGGCCCAAATTGTAAAATGGTCTTATCTATTGGCGATTTCGTTGCAATTCACATTCCAAGTAATATTCGGCATGCTAATTACATTGCCGGTTGCCAAATTGCATTATCTCTTATAGTTTCCGAGATATGGACTATCGATAATTTACACCTTAGGCTCTGCTTCTAACTTGGGCCCAAATTGTAAAATGGTCTTATCTATTGGCGATTTCGTTCCAATTCACATTCCAAGTAATATTCGGCATGCTAATTACATTGCCGGTTGCCAAATTGCATTATCTCTTATAGTTTCCGAGATATGGACTATCGATAATTTACACCTTAGGCTCTGCTTCTAACTTGGGCCCAAATTGTAAAATGGTCTTATCTATTGGCGATTTCGTTCCAATTCACATTCCAAGTAATATTCGGCATGCTAATTACATTGCCGGTTGCCAAATTGCATTATCTCTTATAGTTTCCGAGATATGGACTATCGATAATTTACACCTTAGGCTCTGCTTCTAACTTGGGCCCAAATTGTAAAATGGTCTTATCTATTGGCGATTTCGTTCCAATTCACATTCCAAGTAATATCCGGCATGCTAATTACATTGCCGGTTGCCAAATTGAATTATCTCTTATAGTTTCCGAGATATGGACTATCGATAATTTACACCTTAGGCTCTGCTTCTAACTTGGGCCCAAATTGAAAAATGGTCTTATTTATTGGTGATTTCGTTCCAATTCACATTCCAAGTAATATTCGGCATGCTAATTACATTGCCGGTTGCCAAATTGCATTATCTCTTATAGTTTCCGAGATATGGACTATCGATAATTTACACCTTAGGCTCTGCTTCTAACTTGGGCCCAAATTGTAAAATGGTCTTATCTATTGGCGATTTCGTCCCAATTCACATTCCAAGTGATATTCGGCATGCTAATTACATTGCCGGTTGCGAAATTGCATTATCTCTTATAGTTTCCGAGATATGGACTATCAATAATTTACACCTTAGGCTCTGCTTCTAACTTGGGCCCAAATTGTAAAATGGTCTTATCTATTGGCGATTTCGTTCCAATTCACATTCCAAGTAATATTCGGCATGCTAATTACATTGCCGGTTGCCAAATTGCATTATCTCTTATAGTTTCCGAGATATGGACTATCGATAATATACACCTTAGGCTCTGCTTCTAACTTGGGCCCAAATTGTAAAATGGTCTTATCTATTGGCGATTTCGTTCCAATTCACATTCCAAGTAATATTCAGCATGCTAATTACATTACCGGTTGCCAAATTGCATTATCTCTTATAGTTTCCGAGATATGGACTATCGATAATTTACACCTTAAACTCTGCTTCTAACTTGGGCCCAAATTGTAAAATGGTCTTATCTATTGGCGATTTCGTTCCAATTCACATTCCAAGTAATATTCGGCATGCTAATTACATTGCCGGTTGCCAAATTGCATTATCTCTTATAGTTTACGAGATATGGACTATCGATAATTTACACCTTAGGCTCTGCTTCTAACTTGGGCCCAAATTGTAAAATGGTCTTATCTATTGGCGATTTCGTTCCAATTCACATTCCAAGTAATATACGGCATGCTAATTACATTGCCGGTTGCCAAATTGCATTATCTCTTATAGTTTCCGAGATATGGACTATCGATAATTTACACCTTAGGCTCTGCTTCTAACTTGGGCCCAAATTGTAAAATGGTCTTATCTATTGGCAATTTCGTTCCAATTCACATTCCAAGTAATATTCGGCATGCTAATTACATTGCCGGTTGCCAAATTGCATTATCTCTTATAGTTTCCGAGATATGGACTATCGATAATTTACACCTTAGGCTCTGCTTCTAACTTGGGCCCAAATTGTAAAATGGTCTTATCTATTGGCGATTTCGTTCCAATTCACATTCCAAGTAATATTCGGCATGCTAATTACATTGCCGGTTGCCAAATTGAATTATCTCTTATAGTTTCCGAGATATGGACTATCGATAATTTACACCTTAGGCTCTGCTTCTAACTTGGGCCCAAATTGTAAAATGGTCTTACCTATTGGCGATTTCGTTCCAATTCACATTCCAAGTAATATTCGGCATGCTAATTACATTGCCGGTGGCCAAGTTGCATTATCTCTTATAGTTTCCGAGATATGGACTATCGATAATTTACACCTTAGGCTCTGCTTCTAACTTGGGCCCAAATTGTAAAATGGTCTTATCTATTGGCGATTTCGTTCCAATTCACATTCCAAGTAATATTCGGCATGCTAATTACATTGCCGGTTGCCAAATTGCATTATCTCTTATAGTTTCCGAGATATGGACTATCGATTATTTTTAACCTTAGGCTCTGCTTCTAACTTGGGCCCAAACTGTAAAATGGTCTTATCTATTGGCGATTTCGTTCCAATTCACATTCCAGGTAATATTCGGCATGCTAATTACATTGCCGGTTGCCAAATTGCATTATCTCTTATAGTTTCCGAGATATGGACTATCGATAATTTACACCTTAGGCTCTGCTTCTAACTTGGGCCCAAATTGTAAAATGGTCTTATCTATTGGCGATTTCGTTCCAATTCACATTCCAAGTAATATTCGGCATGCTAATTACATTGCCGGTTGCCAAATTGCATTATCTCTTATAGTTTCCGAGATATGGACTATCGATAATTTACACCTTATGCTCTGCTTCTAACTTGGGCCCAAATTGTAAAATGGCCTTATCTATTGGCGATTTCGTCCCAATTCACATTCCAAGTAATATTCGGCATGCTAATTACATTGCCGGTTGCGAAATTGCATTATCTCTTATAGTTTCCGAGATATGGACTATCGATAATTTACACCTTAGGCTCTGCTTCTAACTTGGGCCCAAATTGTAAAATGGTCTTATCTATTGGCGATTTCGTTCCAATTCACATTCCAAGTAATATTCGGCATGCTAATTACATTGCCGGTTGCGAAATTGCATTATCTCTTATAGTTTCCGAGATATGGACTATCGATAATTTACACCTTAGGCTCTGCTTCTAACTTGGGCCCAAATTGTAAAATGGTCTTATCTATTGGCGATTTCGTTCCAATTCACACTCCAAGTAATATTCGGCATGCTAATTACATTGCCGGTTGCGAAATTGCATTATCTCTTATAGTTTCCGAGATATGGACTATCGGTAATTTACACCTTAGGCTCTGCTTCTAACTTGGTCCCAAATTGTAAAATGGTCTTATCTATTGGCGATTTCGTTCCAATTCACATTCCAAGTAATATTCGGCATGCTAATTACATTGCCGGTTGCCAAATTGCATTATCTCTTATAGTTTCCGAGATATGGACTATCGATAATTTACACCTTAGGCTCTGCTTCTAACTTGGGCCCAAATTGTAAAATGGTCTTATCTATTGGCGATTTCGTTCCAATTCACACTCCAAGTAATATTCGGCATGCTAATTACATTGCCGGTTGCGAAATTGCATTATCTCTTATAGTTTCCGAGATATGGACTATCGATAATTTACATCTTAGGCTCTGCTTCTAACTTGAGCCCAAATTGTAAAATGGTCTTATCTATTGGCGATTTCGTTCCAATTCACACTCCAAGTAATATTCGGCATGCTAATTACATTGCCGGTTGCGAAATTGCATTATCTCTTATAGTTTCCGAGATATGGACTATCGATAATTTACACCTTAGGCTCTGCTTCTAACTTGGGCCCAAATTGTAAAATGGTCTTATCTATTGGCGATTTCGTTCCAATTCACATTCCAAGTAATATTCGGCATGCTAATTACATTGCCGGTTGCCAAATTGCATTATCTCTTATAGTTTCCGAGATATGGACTATCGATAATTTACACCTTAGGCTCTGCTTCTAACTTGGGCCCAAATTGTAAAATGGTCTTATCTATTAGCGATTTCGTCCCAATTCACATTCCAAGTGATATTCGGCATGCTAATTACATTGCCGGTTGCCAAATTGCATTATCTCTTATAGTTTCCGAGATATGGACTATCGATAATTTACACCTTAGGCTCTGCTTCTAACTTGGGCCCAAAATGTAAAATGGTCTTATCTATTGGCGATTTCGTTCCAATTCACACTCCAAGTAATATTCGGCATGCTAATTACATTGCCGGTTGCGAAATTGCATTATCTCTTATAGTTTCCGAGATATGGACTATCGATAATTTACACCTTAGGCTCTGCTTCTAACTTGGGCCCAAATTGTAAAATGGTCTTATCTATTGGCGATTTCGTTCCAATTCACACTCCAAGTAATATTCGGCATGCTAATTACATTGCCGGTTGCGAAATTGCATTATCTCTTATAGTTTCCGAGATATGGACTATCGGTAATTTACACCTTAGGCTCTGCTTCTAACTTGGTCCCAAATTGTAAAATGGTCTTATCTATTGGCGATTTCGTTCCAATTCACATTCCAAGTAATATTCGGCATGCTAATTACATTGCCGGTTGCCAAATTGCATTATCTCTTATAGTTTCCGAGATATGGACTATCGATAATTTACACCTTAGGCTCTGCTTCTAACTTGGGCCCAAATTGTAAAATGGTCTTATCTATTGGCGATTTCGTTCCAATTCACACTCCAAGTAATATTCGGCATGCTAATTACATTGCCGGTTGCGAAATTGCATTATCTCTTATAGTTTCCGAGATATGGACTATCGATAATTTACATCTTAGGCTCTGCTTCTAACTTGAGCCCAAATTGTAAAATGGTCTTATCTATTGGCGATTTCGTTCCAATTCACACTCCAAGTAATATTCGGCATGCTAATTACATTGCCGGTTGCGAAATTGCATTATCTCTTATAGTTTCCGAGATATGGACTATCGATAATTTACACCTTAGGCTCTGCTTCTAACTTGGGCCCAAATTGTAAAATGGTCTTATCTATTGGCGATTTCGTTCCAATTCACATTCCAAGTAATATTCGGCATGCTAATTACATTGCCGGTTGCCAAATTGCATTATCTCTTATAGTTTCCGAGATATGGACTATCGATAATTTACACCTTAGGCTCTGCTTCTAACTTGGGCCCAAATTGTAAAATGGTCTTATCTATTAGCGATTTCGTCCCAATTCACATTCCAAGTGATATTCGGCATGCTAATTACATTGCCGGTTGCCAAATTGCATTATCTCTTATAGTTTCCGAGATATGGACTATCGATAATTTACACCTTAGGCTCTGCTTCTAACTTGGGCCCAAAATGTAAAATGGTCTTATCTATTGGCGATTTCGTTCCAATTCACATTCCAAGTAATATTCGGCATGCTAATTACATTGCCGGTTGCCAAATTGCATTATCTCTTATAGTTTCCGAGATATGGACTATCGATAATTTACACCTTAGGCTCTGCTTCTAACTTGGGCCCAAATTGTAAAATGGTCTTATCTATTGGCGATTTCGCTCCAATTCACATTCCAAGTAATATTCGGCTTGCTAATTACATTGCCGGTTGCCAAACTGCATTATCTCTTATAGTTTCCGAGATATGGACTATCGATAATTTACATCTTAGGCTCTGCTTCTAACTTGAGCCCAAATTGTAAAATGGTCTTATCTATTGGCGATTTCGTTCCAATTCACACTCCAAGTAATATTCGGCATGCTAATTACATTGCCGGTTGCGAAATTGCATTATCTCTTATAGTTTCCGAGATATGGACTATCGATAATTTACACCTTAGGCTCTGCTTCTAACTTGGGCCCAAATTGTAAAATGGTCTTATCTATTGGCGATTTCGTTCCAATTCACACTCCAAGTAATATTCGGCATGCTAATTACATTGCCGGTTGCGAAATTGCATTATCTCTTATAGTTTCCGAGATATGGACTATCGGTAATTTACACCTTAGGCTCTGCTTCTAACTTGGTCCCAAATTGTAAAATGGTCTTATCTATTGGCGATTTCGTTCCAATTCACATTCCAAGTAATATTCGGCATGCTAATTACATTGCCGGTTGCCAAATTGCATTATCTCTTATAGTTTCCGAGATATGGACTATCGATAATTTACACCTTAGGCTCTGCTTCTAACTTGGGCCCAAATTGTAAAATGGTCTTATCTATTGGCGATTTCGTTCCAATTCACATTCCAAGTAATATTCGGCATGCTAATTACATTGCCGGTTGCCAAATTGCATTATCTCTTATAGTTTCCGAGATATGGACTAGCGATAATTTACACCTTAGGCTCTGCTTCTAACTTGGGCCCAAATTGTAAAATGGTCTTATCTATTAGCGATTTCGTCCCAATTCACATTCCAAGTGATATTCGGCATGCTAATTACATTGCCGGTTGCGAAATTGCATTATCTCTTATAGTTTCCGAGATATGGACTATCGATAATTTACACCTTAGGCTCTGCTTCTAACTTGGGCCCAAATTGTAAAATGGTCTTATCTATTAGCGATTTCGTCCCAATTCACATTCCAAGTGATATTCGGCATGCTAATTACATTGCCGGTTGCGAAATTGCATTATCTCTTATAGTTTCCGAGATATGGACTAGCGATAATTTACACCTTAGGCTCTGCTTCTAACTTGGGCCCAAATTGTAAAATGGTCTTATCTATTGGCGATTTCGTTCCAATTCACATTCCAAGTAATATTCGGCATGCTAATTACATTGCCGGTTGCCAAATTGCATTATCTCTTATAGTTTCACAGATATGGACTATCGATAATTTACACCTTAGGCTCTGCTTCTAACTTGGGCCCAAATTGTAAAATGGTCTTATCTATTGGCGATTTCGTCCCAATTCACATTCCAAGTGATATTCGGCATGCTAATTACATTGCCGGTTGCGAAATTGCATTATCTCTTATAGTTTCCGAGATATGGACTATCAATAATTTACACCTTAGGCTCTGCTTCTAACTTGGGCCCAAATTGTAAAATGGTCTTATCTATTAGCGATTTCGTCCCAATTCACATTCCAAGTGATATTCGGCATGCTAATTACATTGCCGGTTGCGAAATTGCATTATCTCTTATAGTTTCCGAGATATGGACTATCGATAATTTACACCTTAGGCTCTGCTTCTAACTTGGGCCCAAATTGTAAAATGGTCTTATCTATTAGCGATTTCGTCCCAATTCACATTCCAAGTGATATTCGGCATGCTAATTACATTGCCGGTTGCCAAATTGCATTATCTCTTATAGTTTCCGAAATATGGACTATCGATAATTTACACCTTAGGCTCTGCTTCTAACTTGGGCCCAAATTGTAAAATGGTCTTACCTATTGGCGATTTCGTTCCAATTCACACTCCAAGTAATATTCGGCATGCTAATTACATTGCCGGTTGCGAAATTGCATTATCTCTTATAGTTTCCGAGATATGGACTATCAATAATTTACACCTTAGGCTCTGCTTCTAACTTGGGCCCAAATTGTAAAATGGTCTTATCTATTGGCGATTTCGTTCCAATTCACATTCCAAGTAATATTCGGCATGCTAATTACATTGCCGGTTGCCAAATTGCATTATCTCTTATAGTTTCACAGATATGGACTATCGATAATTTACACCTTAGGCTCTGCTTCTAACTTGGGCCCAAATTGTAAAATGGTCTTATCTATTGGCGATTTCGTCCCAATTCACATTCCAAGTGATATTCGGCATGCTAATTACATTGCCGGTTGCGAAATTGCATTATCTCTTATAGTTTCCGAGATATGGACTATCAATAATTTACACCTTAGGCTCTGCTTCTAACTTGGGCCCAAATTGTAAAATGGTCTTATCTATTGGCGATTTCGTTCCAATTCACATTCCAAGTAATATTCGGCATGCTAATTACATTGCCGGTTGCCAAATTGCATTATCTCTTATAGTTTCCCAGATATGGACTATCGATAATTTACACCTTAGGCTCTGCTTCTAACTTGGGCCCAAATTGTAAAATGGTCTTATCTGTTGGCGATTTAGTCCCAATTCACATTCCAAGTGATATTCGGCATGCTAATTACATTGCCGGTTGCGAAATTGCATTATCTCTTATAGTTTCCGAGATATGGACTATCGATAATTTACACCTTAGGCTCTGCTTCTAACTTGGGCCCAAATTGTAAAATGGTCTTCTCTATAGGCGATTTCGTTCCAATTCACATTCCAAGTAATATTCGGCATGCTAATTACATTGCCGGTTGCCAAATTGCATTATCTCTTATAGTTTCCGAGATATGGACTATCGATAATTTACACCTTAGGCTCTGCTTCTAACTTGGGCCCAAATTGTAAAATGGTCTTATCTATTGGCGATTTCGTTCCAATTCACATTCCAAGTACTATTCGGCATGCTAATTACATTGCCGGTTGCCAAATTGCATTATCTCTTATAGTTTCCGAGATATGGACTATCGATAATTTACACCTTAGGCTCTGCTTCTAACTTGGGCCCAAATTGTAAAATGGTCTTCTCTATTGGCGATTTCGTTCCAATTCACATTCCAAGTAATATTCGGCATGCTAATTACATTGCCGGTTGCCAAATTGCATTATCTCTTATAGTTTCCGAGATATGGACTATCGATAATTTACACCTTAAACTCTGCTTCTAACTTGGGCCCAAATTGTAAAATCATCTTATCTATTGGCGATTTCGTTCCAATTCACATTCCAAGTAATATTCGGCATGCTAATTACATTGCCGGTTGCCAAATTGCATTATCTCTTATAGTTTCCGAGATATGGACTATCGGTAATTTACACCTTAGGCTCTGCTTCTAACTTGGGCCCAAATTGTAAAATGGTCTTATCTATTGGCGATTTCGTTCCAGTTCACATTCCAAGTAATATCCGGCATGCTAATTACATTGTCGGTTGCCAAATTGAATTATCTCTTATAGTTTCCGAGATATGGACTATCGATAATTTACACCTTAGGCTCTGCTTCTAACTTGGGCCCAAATTGTAAAATGGTCTTATCTATTTTCGATTTCATTCCAATTCACATTCCAAGTAATATTCGGCATGCTAATTACATTGCCGGTTGCCAAATTGCATTATCTCTTATAGTTTCCGAGATATGGACTATCGATAATTTACACCTTAGGCTCTGCTTCTAACTTGGGCCCAAATTGTAAAATGGTCTTATCTATTGGCGATTTCGTTCCAATTCACATTCCAAGTAATATTCGGCATGCAAATTACATTGCCGGTTGCCAAATTGCATTATCTCTTATAGTTTCCGAGATATGGACTATCGATAATTTACACCTTAGGCTCTGCTTCTAACTTGGGCCCAAATTGTAAAATCGTCTTATCTATTGGCGATTTCGTTCCAATTCACATTCCAAGTAATACTCGGCATGCTAATTACATTGCCGGTTGCCAAATTGCATTATCTCTTATAGTTTCCGAGATATGGACTATCAATAATTTACACCTTAGGCTCTGCTTCTAACTTGGGCCCAAATTGTAAAATGGTCTTCTCTATTGGCGATTTCGTTCCAATTCACATTCCAAGTAATATTCGGCATGCTAATTACATTGCCGGTTGCCAAATTGCATTATCTCTTATAGTTTCCGAGATATGTACTATCGATAATTTACACCTTAGGCTCTGCTTCTAACTTGGGCCCAAATTGTAAAATGGTCTTATCTATTGGCGATTTCGTTCCAATTCACATTCCAAGTAATATTCGGCATGCTAATTACATTGCCGGTTGCCAAATTGCATTATCTCTTATAGTTTCCGAGATATGGACTATCGATAATTTACACCTTAGGCTCTGCTTCTATCTTGGGCCCAAATTGTAAAATGGTCTTCTCTATTGGCGATTTCGTTCCAATTCACATTCCAAGTAATATTCGGCATGCTAATTACATTGCCGGTTGCCAAATTGCATTATCTCTTATAGTTTCCGAGATATGGACTATCGATAATTTACACCTTAGGCTCTGCTTCTAACTTGGGCCCAAATTGTAAAATGGTCTTATCTATTGGCGATTTCGTTCCAATTCACATTCCAAGTAATATTCGGCATGCTAATTACATTGCCGGTTGCCTAATTGCATTATCTCTTATAGTTTCCGAGATATGGACTATCGATGATTTACACCTTAGGCTCTGCTTCTAACTTGGGCCCAAATTGTAAAATGGTCTTCTCTATTGGCGATTTCGTTCCAATTCACATTCCAAGTAATATTCGGCATGCTAATTACATTGCCGGTTGCCAAATTGCATTATCTCTTATAGTTTCCGAGATATGGACTATCGATAATTTACACCTTAGGCTCTGCTTCTAACTTGGGCCCAAATTGTAAAATCGTCTTATCTATTGGCGATTTCGTTCCAATTCACATTCCAAGTAATATTCGGCATGCTAATTACATTGCCGGTTGCCAAATTGCATTATCTCTTATAGTTTCCGAGATATGGACTATCGGTAATTTACACCTTAGGCTCTGCTTCTAACTTGGGCCCAAATTGTAAAATGGTCTTATCTATTGGCGATTTCGTTCCAATTCACATTCCAAGTAATATCCGGCATGCTAATTACATTGTCGGTTGCCAAATTGAATTATCTCTTATAGTTTCCGAGATATGGACTATCGATAATTTACACCTTAGGCTCTGCTTCTAACTTGGGCCCAAATTGTAAAATGGTCTTATCTATTTTCGATTTCATTCCAATTCACATTCCAAGTAATATTCGGCATGCTAATTACATTGCCGGTTGCCAAATTGCATTATCTCTTATAGTTTCCGAGATATGGACTATCGATAATTTACACCTTAGGCTCTGCTTCTAACTTGGGCCCAAATTGTAAAATGGTCTTATCTATTGGCGATTTCGTTCCAATTCACATTCCAAGTAATATTCGGCATGCTAATTACATTGCCGGTTGCCAAATTGCATTATCTCTTATAGTTTCCGAGATATGAACTATCGATAATTTACACCTTAGGCTCTGCTTCTAACTTGGGCCCAAATTGTAAAATGGTCTTATCTATTGGCGATTTCGTTCCAATTCACATTCCAAGTAATATCCGGTATGCTAATTACATTGCCGGTTGCCAAATTGAATTATCTCTTATAGTTTCCGAGATATGGACTATCGATAATTTACACCTTAGGCTCTGCTTCTAACTTGGGCCCAAATTGAAAAATGGTCTTATTTATTGGCGATTTCGTTCCAATTCACATTCCAGGTAATATTCGGCATGCTAATTACATTGCCGGTTGCCAAATTGCATTATCTCTTATAGTTTCCGAGATATGGACTATCGATAATTTACACCTTAGGCTCTGCTTCTAACTTGGGCCCAAATTGTAAAATGGTCTTATCTATTGGCGATTTCGTCCCAATTCACATTCCAAGTGATATTCGGCATGCTAATTACATTGCCGGTTGCGAAATTGCATTATCTCTTATAGTTTCCGAGATATGGACTATTAATAATTTACACCTTAGGCTCTGCTTCTAACTTGGGCCCAAATTGTAAAATGGTCTTATCTATTGGCGATTTCGTTCCAATTCACATTCCAAGTAATATTCGGCATGCTAATTACATTGCCGGTTGCCAAATTGCATTATCTCTTATAGTTTCCGAGATATGGACTATCGATAATTTACACCTTAGGCTCTGCTTCTAACTTGGGCCCAAATTGTAAAATGGTCTTATCTATTGGCGATTTCGTTCCAATTCACATTCCAAGTAATATTCAGCATGCTAATTACATTACCGGTTGCCAAATTGCATTATCTCTTATAGTTTCCGAGATATGGACTATCGATAATTTACACCTTAAGCTCTGCTTCTAACTTGGGCCCAAATTGTAAAATGGTCTTATCTATTGGCGATTTCGTTCCAATTCACATTCCAAGTAATATTCGGCATGCTAATTACATTGCCGGTTGCCAAATTGCATTATCTCTTATAGTTTCCGAGATATGGACTATCGATAATTTACACCTTAGGCTCTGCTTCTAACTTGGGCCCAAATTGTAAAATGGTCTTATCTATTGGCGATTTCGTTCCAATTCACATTCCAAGTAATATTCGGCATGCTAATTACATTGCCGGTTGCCAAATTGCATTATCTCTTATAGTTTCCGAGATATGGACTATCGATAATTTACACCTTAGGCTCTGCTTCTAACTTGGGCCCAAATTGTAAAATGGTCTTATCTATTGGCAATTTCGTTCCAATTCACATTCCAAGTAATATTCGGCATGCTAATTACATTGCCGGTTGCCAAATTGCATTATCTCTTATAGTTTCCGAGATATGGACTATCGATAATTTACACCTTAGGCTCTGCTTCTAACTTGGGCCCAAATTGTAAAATGGTCTTATCTATTGGCGATTTCGTTCCAATTCACATTCCAAGTAATATTCGGCATGCTAATTACATTGCCGGTTGCCAAATTGCATTATCTCTTATAGTTTCCGAGATATGGACTATCGATTAATTTTAACCTTAGGCTCTGCTTCTAACTTGGGCCCAAACTGTAAAATGGTCTTATCTATTGGCGATTTCGTTCCAATTCACATTCCAAGTAATATTCGGCATGCTAATTACATTGCCGGTTGCCAAATTGCATTATCTCTTATAGTTTCCGAGATATGGACTATCGATAATTTACACCTTAGGCTCTGCTTCTAACTTGGGCCCAAATTGTAAAATGGTCTTATCTATTTTCGATTTCATTCCAATTCACATTCCAAGTAATATTCGGCATGCTAATTACATTGCCGGTTGCCAAATTGCATTATCTCTTATAGTTTCCGAGATATGGACTATCGATAATTTACACCTTAGGCTCTGCTTCTAACTTGGGCCCAAATTGTAAAATGGTCTTATCTATTGGCGATTTCGTTCCAATTCACATTCCAAGTAATATTCGGCATGCTAATTACATTGCCGGTTGCCAAATTGCATTATCTCTTATAGTTTCCGAGATATGGACTATCGATAATTTACACCTTAGGCTCTGCTTCTAACTTGGGCCCAAATTGTAAAATGGTCTTATCTATTGGCGATTTCGTTCCAATTCACATTCCAAGTAATATCCGGTATGCTAATTACATTGCCGGTTGCCAAATTGAATTATCTCTTATAGTTTCCGAGATATGGACTATCGATAATTTACACCTTAGGCTCTGCTTCTAACTTGGGCCCAAATTGAAAAATGGTCTTATTTATTGGCGATTTCGTTCCAATTCACATTCCAGGTAATATTCGGCATGCTAATTACATTGCCGGTTGCCAAATTGCATTATCTCTTATAGTTTCCGAGATATGGACTATCGATAATTTACACCTTAGGCTCTGCTTCTAACTTGGGCCCAAATTGTAAAATGGTCTTATCTATTGGCGATTTCGTCCCAATTCACATTCCAAGTGATATTCGGCATGCTAATTACATAGCCGGTTGCGAAATTGCATTATCTCTTATAGTTTCCGAGATATGGACTATTAATAATTTACACCTTAGGCTCTGCTTCTAACTTGGGCCCAAATTGTAAAATGGTCTTATCTATTGGCGATTTCGTTCCAATTCACATTCCAAGTAATATTCGGCATGCTAATTACATTGCCGGTTGCCAAATTGCATTATCTCTTATAGTTTCCGAGATATGGACTATCGATAATTTACACCTTAGGCTCTGCTTCTAACTTGGGCCCAAATTGTAAAATGGTCTTATCTATTGGCGATTTCGTTCCAATTCACATTCCAAGTAATATTCAGCATGCTAATTACATTACCGGTTGCCAAATTGCATTATCTCTTATAGTTTCCGAGATATGGACTATCGATAATTTACACCTTAAGCTCTGCTTCTAACTTGGGCCCAAATTGTAAAATGGTCTTATCTATTGGCGATTTCGTTCCAATTCACATTCCAAGTAATATTCGGCATGCTAATTACATTGCCGGTTGCCAAATTGCATTATCTCTTATAGTTTCCGAGATATGGACTATCGATAATTTACTCCTTAGGCTCTGCTTCTAACTTGGGCCCAAATTGTAAAATGGTCTTATCTATTGGCGATTTCGTTCCAATTCACAATCCAAGTAATATTCGGCATGCTAATTACATTGCCGGTTGCCAAATTGCATTATCTCTTATAGTTTCCGAGATATGGACTATCGATAATTTACACCTTAGGCTCTGCTTCTAACTTGGGCCCAAATTGTAAAATGGTCTTATCTATTGGCAATTTCGTTCCAATTCACATTCCAAGTAATATTCGGCATGCTAATTACATTGCCGGTTGCCAAATTGCATTATCTCTTATAGTTTCCGAGATATGGACTATCGATAATTTACACCTTAGGCTCTGCTTCTAACTTGGGCCCAAATTGTAAAATGGTCTTATCTATTGGCGATTTCGTTCCAATTCACATTCCAAGTAATATTCGGCATGCTAATTACATTGCCGGTTGCCAAATTGCATTATCTCTTATAGTTTCCGAGATATGGGCTATCGATTAATTTTAACCTTAGGCTCTGCTTCTAACTTGGGCCCAAACTGTAAAATGGTCTTATCTATTGGCGATTTCGTTCCAATTCACATTCCAAGTAATATTCGGCATGCTAATTACATTGCCGGTTGCCAAATTGCATTATCTCTTATAGTTTCCGAGATATGGACTATCGATAATTTACACCTTAGGCTCTGCTTCTAACTTGGGCCCAAATTGTAAAATGGTCTTATCTATTGGCGATTTCGTTCCAATTCACATTCCAAGTAATATTCGGCATGCTAATTACATTGCCGGTTGCCAAATTGCATTATCTCTTATAGTTTCCGAGATATGGACTATCGATAATTTACACCTTAGGCTCTGCTTCTAACTTGGGCCCAAATTGTAAAATGGTCTTATCTATTGGCGATTTCGTTCCAATTCACATTCCAAGTAATATTCGGCATGCTAATTACATTGCCGGTTGCCAAATTGCATTATCTCTTATAGTTTCCGAGATATGGACTATCGATAATTTACACCTTAGGCTCTGCTTCTAACTTGCTCCCAAATTGTAAAATGGTCTTATCTATTGGCGATTCCGTTCCAATTCACATTCCAAGTAATATTCGGCATGCTAATTACATTGCCGGTTGCCAAATTGCATTATCTCTTATAGTTTCCGAGATATGGACTATCGATAATTTACACCTTAGGCTCTGCTTCTAACTTGGGCCCAAATTGTAAAATGGTCTTATCTATTGGCAATTTCGTTCCAATTCACATTCCAAGTAATATTCGGCATGCTAATTACATTGCCGGTTGCCAAATTGAATTATCTCTTATAGTTTCCGAGATATGGACTATCGATAATTTACACCTTAGGCTCTGCTTCTAACTTGGGCCCAAATTGTAAAATGGTCTTACCTATTGGCGATTTCCTTCCAATTCACATTCCAAGTAATATTCGGCATGCTAATTACATTGCCGGTTGCCAAATTGCATTATCTCTTATAGTTTCCGAGATATGGACTATCGATAATTTACACCTTAGGCTCTGCTTCTAACTTGGGCCCAAATTGTAAAATGGTCTTATCTATTGGCGATTTCGTTCCAATTCACATTCCAAGTAATATTCGGCATTCTAATTACATTGCCGGTTGCCAAATTGCATTATCTCTTATAGTTTCCGAGATATGGACTATCGATAATTTACACCTTAGGCTCTGCTTCTAACTTGGGCCCAAAATGTAAAATGGTCTTATCTATTGGCGATTTCGTTCCAATTCACATTCCAAGTAATATTCGGCATGCTAATTACATTGCCGGTTGCCAAATTGCATTATCTCTTATAGTTTCCGAGATATGGACTATCGATAATTTACACCTTAGGCTCTGCTTCTAACTTGGGCCCAAATTGTAAAATGGTCTTATCTATTGGCGATTTCGTTCCAATTCACATTCCAAGTAATATTCGGCATGCTAATTACATTGCCGGTTGCCAAACTGCATTATCTCTTATAGTTTCCGAGATATGGACTATCGATAATTTACATCTTAGGCTCTGCTTCTAACTTGGGCCCAAATTGTAAAATGGTCTTATCTATTGGCGATTTCGTTCCAATTCACACTCCAAGTAATATTCGGCATGCTAATTACATTGCCGGTTGCGAAATTGCATTATCTCTTATAGTTTCCGAGATATGGACTATCGATAATTTACACCTTAGGCTCTGCTTCTAACTTGGGCCCAAATTGTAAAATGGTCTTATCTATTGGCGATTTCGTTCCAATTCACACTCCAAGTAATATTCGGCATGCTAATTACATTGCCGGTTGCTAAATTGCATTATCTCTTATAGTTTCCGAGATATGGACTATCGATTATTTACACCTTAGGCTCTGCTTCTAACTTGGGCCCAAATTGTAAAATGGTCTTATCTATTGGCGATTTCGTTCCAATTCACATTCCAAGTAATATTCGGCATGCTAATTACATTGCCGGTTGCCAAATTGCATTATCTCTTATAGTTTCCGAGATATGGACTATCGATAATTTACACCTTAGGCTCTGCTTCTAACTTGGGCCCAAATTGTAAAATGGTCTTATCTATTGGCGATTTCGTTCCAATTCACATTCCAAGTAATATTCGGCATGCTAATTACATTGCCGGTTGCCAAATTGCATTATCTCTTATAGTTTCCGAGATATGGACTATCGATAATTTACACCTTAGGCTCTGCTTCTAACTTGGGCCCAAATTGTAAAATGGTCTTATCTATTGGCGATTTCGTCCCAATTCACATTCCAAGTGATATTCGGCATGCTAATTACATTGCCGGTTGCGAAATTGCATTATCTCTTATAGTTTCCGAGATATGGACTATCAATAATTTACACCTTAGGCTCTGCTTCTAACTTGGGCCCAAATTGTAAAATGGTCTTATCTATTGGCGATTTCGTTCCAATTCACATTCCAAGTAATATTCGGCATGCTAATTACATTGCCGGTTGCCAAATTGCATTATCTCTTATAGTTTCCGAGATATGGACTATCGATAATTTACACCTTAGGCTCTGCTTCTAACTTGGGCCCAAATTGTAAAATGGTCTTATCTATTGGCGATTTCGTTCCAATTCACATTCCAAGTAATATTCGGCATGCTAATTACATTGCCGGTTGCCAAATTGCATTATCTCTTATAGTTTCCGAGATATGGACTATCGATAATTTACACCTTAGGCTTTGCTTCTAACTTGGGCCCAAATTGTAAAATGGTCTTATCTATTGGCGATTTCGTTCCAATTCACATTCCAAGTAATATTCGGCATGCTAATTACATTGCCGGTTGCCAAATTGCATTATCTCTTATAGTTTCCGAGATATGGACTATCGATAATTTACACCATAGGCTCTGCTTCTAACTTGGGCCCAAATTGTAAAATGGTCTTATCTATTGGCGATTTCGTTCCAATTCACATTCCAAGTAATATTCGGCATGCTAATTACATTGCCGTTTGCCAAATTGAATTATCTCTTATAGTTTCCGAGATATGGACTATCGATAATTTACACCTTAGGCTCTGCTTCTAACTTGGGCCCAAATTTTAAAATGGTCTTACCTATTGGCGATTTCGTTCCAATTCACATTCCAAGTAATATTCGGCATGCTAATTACATTGCCGGTTGCCAAATTGCATTATCTCTTATAGTTTCCGAGATATGGACTATCGATAATTTACACCTTAGGCTCTGCTTCTAACTTGGGCCCAAATTGTAAAATGGTCTTATCTATTGGCGATTTCGTCCCAATTCACATTCCAATTGATATTCGGCATGCTAATTACATTGCCGGTTTCGAAATTACATTATCTCTTATAGTTTCCGAGATATGGACTATCAATAATTTACACCTTAGGCTCTGCTTCTAACTTGGGCCCAAATTGTAAAATGGTCTTATCTATTGGCGATTTCGTTCCAATTCACATTCCAAGTAATATTCGGCATGCTAATTACATTGCCGGTTGCCAAATTGCATTATCTCTTATAGTTTCCGAGATATGGACTATCGATAATTTACACCTTAGGCTCTGCTTCTAACTTGGGCCCAAATTGTAAAATGGTCTTATCTATTGGCGATTTCGTTGCAATTCACATTCCAAGTAATATTCGGCATGCTAATTACATTGCCGGTTGCCAAATTGCATTATCTCTTATAGTTTCCGAGATATGGACTATCGATAATTTACACCTTAGGCTCTGCTTCTAACTTGGGCCCAAATTGTAAAATGGTCTTATCTATTGGCGATTTCGTTCCAATTCACATTCCAAGTAATATTCGGCATGCTAATTACATTGCCGGTTGCCAAATTGCATTATCTCTTATAGTTTCCGAGATATGGACTATCGATAATTTACACCTTAGGCTCTGCTTCTAACTTGGGCCCAAATTGTAAAATGGTCTTATCTATTGGCGATTTCGTTCCAATTCACATTCCAAGTAATATTCGGCATGCTAATTACATTGCCGGTTGCCAAATTGCATTATCTCTTATAGTTTCCGAGATATGGACTATCGATAATTTACACCTTAGGCTCTGCTTCTAACTTGGGCCCAAATTGTAAAATGGTCTTATCTATTGGCGATTTCGTTCCAATTCACATTCCAAGTAATATCCGGCATGCTAATTACATTGCCGGTTGCCAAATTGAATTATCTCTTATAGTTTCCGAGATATGGACTATCGATAATTTACACCTTAGGCTCTGCTTCTAACTTGGGCCCAAATTGAAAAATGGTCTTATTTATTGGCGATTTCGTTCCAATTCACATTCCAAGTAATATTCGGCATGCTAATTACATTGCCGGTTGCCAAATTGCATTATCTCTTATAGTTTCCGAGATATGGACTATCGATAATTTACACCTTAGGCTCTGCTTCTAACTTGGGCCCAAATTGTAAAATGGTCTTATCTATTGGCGATTTCGTCCCAATTCACATTCCAAGTGATATTCGGCATGCTAATTACATTGCCGGTTGCGAAATTGCATTATCTCTTATAGTTTCCGAGATATGGACTATCAATAATTTACACCTTAGGCTCTGCTTCTAACTTGGGCCCAAATTGTAAAATGGTCTTATCTATTGGCGATTTCGTTCCAATTCACATTCCAAGTAATATTCGGCATGCTAATTACATTGCCGGTTGCCAAATTGCATTATCTCTTATAGTTTCCGAGATATGGACTATCGATAATATACACCTTAGGCTCTGCTTCTAACTTGGGCCCAAATTGTAAAATGGTCTTATCTATTGGCGATTTCGTTCCAATTCACATTCCAAGTAATATTCAGCATGCTAATTACATTACCGGTTGCCAAATTGCTTTATCTCTTATAGTTTCCGAGATATGGACTATCGATAATTTACACCTTAAGCTCTGCTTCTAACTTGGGCCCAAATTGTAAAATGGTCTTATCTATTGGCGATTTCGTTCCAATTCACATTCCAAGTAATATTCGGCATGCTAATTACATTGCCGGTTGCCAAATTGCATTATCTCTTATAGTTTCCGAGATATGGACTATCGATAATTTACACCTTAGGCTCTGCTTCTAACTTGGGCCCAAATTGTAAAATGGTCTTATCTATTGGCGATTTCGTTCCAATTCACATTCCAAGTAATATACGGCATGCTAATTACATTGCCGGTTGCCAAATTGCATTATCTCTTATAGTTTCCGAGATATGGACTATCGATAATTTACACCTTAGGCTCTGCTTCTAACTTGGGCCCAAATTGTAAAATGGTCTTATCTATTGGCAATTTCGTTCCAATTCACATTCCAAGTAATATTCGGCATGCTAATTACATTTCCGGTTGCCAAATTGCATTATCTCTTATAGTTTCCGAGATATGAACTATCGATAATTTACACCTTAGGCTCTGCTTCTAACTTGGGCCCAAATTGTAAAATGGTCTTATCTATTGGCGATTTCGTTCCAATTCACATTCCAAGTAATATTCGGCATGCTAATTACATTGCCGGTTGCCAAATTGAATTATCTCTTATAGTTTCCGAGATATGGACTATCGATAATTTACACCTTAGGCTCTGCTTCTAACTTGGGCCCAAATTGTAAAATGGTCTTACCTATTGGCGATTTCGTTCCAATTCACATTCCAAGTAATATTCGGCATGCTAATTACATTGCCGGTGGCCAAGTTGCATTATCTCTTATAGTTTCCGAGATATGGACTATCGATAATTTACACCTTAGGCTCTGCTTCTAACTTGGGCCCAAATTGTAAAATGGTCTTATCTATTGGCGATTTCGTTCCAATTCACATTCCAAGTAATATTCGGCATGCTAATTACATTGCCGGTTGCCAAATTGCATTATCTCTTATAGTTTCCGAGATATGGACTATCGATTATTTTTAACCTTAGGCTCTGCTTCTAACTTGGGCCCAAACTGTAAAATGGTCTTATCTATTGGCGATTTCGTTCCAATTCACATTCCAGGTAATATTCGGCATGCTAATTACATTGCCGGTTGCCAAATTGCATTATCTCTTATAGTTTCCGAGATATGGACTATCGATAATTTACACCTTAGGCTCTGCTTCTAACTTGGGCCCAAATTGTAAAATGGTCTTATCTATTGGCGATTTCGTTCCAATTCACATTCCAAGTAATATTCGGCATGCTAATTACATTGCCGGTTGCCAAATTGCATTATCTCTTATAGTTTCCGAGATATGGACTATCGATAATTTACACCTTATGCTCTGCTTCTAACTTGGGCCCAAATTGTAAAATGGCCTTATCTATTGGCGATTTCGTCCCAATTCACATTCCAAGTAATATTCGGCATGCTAATTACATTGCCGGTTGCGAAATTGCATTATCTCTTATAGTTTCCGAGATATGGACTATCGATAATTTACACCTTAGGCTCTGCTTCTAACTTGGGCCCAAATTGTAAAATGGTCTTATCTATTGGCGATTTCGTTCCAATTCACATTCCAAGTAATATTCGGCATGCTAATTACATTGCCGGTTGCCAAATTGCATTATCTCTTATAGTTTCCGAGATATGGACTATCGATAATTTACACTTTAGGCTCTGCTTCTAACTTGGGCCCAAATTGTAAAATGGTCTTATCTATTGGCGATTTCGTTCCAATTCACATTCCAAGTAATATTCGGCATGCTAATTACATTGCCGGTTGCCAAATTGCATTATCTCTTATAGTTTCCGAGATATGGACTATCGATAATTTACACCATAGGCTCTGCTTCTAACTTGGGCTCAAATTGTAAAATGGTCTTATCTATTGGCGATTTCGTTCCAATTCACATTCCAAGTAATATTCGGCATGCTAATTACATTGCCGGTTGCCAAATTGCATTATCTCTTATAGTTTCCGAGATATGGACTATCGATAATTTACACCTTAGGCTCTGCTTCTAACTTGGGCCCAAATTGTAAAATGGTCTTATCTATTGGCGATTTCGTTCCAATTCACATTCCAAGTAATATTCGGCATGCTAATTACATTGCCGGTTGCCAAATTGCATTATCTCTTATAGTTTCCGAGATATGGACTATCGATAATTTACACCATAGGCTCTGCTTCTAACTTGGGCTCAAATTGTAAAATGGTCTTATCTATTGGCGATTTCGTTCCAATTCACATTCCAAGTAATATTCGGCATGCTAATTACATTGCCGGTTGCCAAATTGCATTATCTCTTATAGTTTCCGAGATATGGACTATCGATAATTTACACCTTAGGCTCTGCTTCTAACTTGCTCCCAAATTGTAAAATGGTCTTATCTATTGGCGATTTCGTTCCAATTCACATTCCAAGTAATATTCGGCATGCTAATTACATTGCCGGTTGCCAAATTGCATTATCTCTTTTAGTTTCCGAGATATGGACTATCGATAATTTACACCTTAGGCTCTGCTTCTAACTTGGGCCCAAATTGTAAAATGGTCTTATCTATTGGCAATTTCGTTCCAATTCACATTCCAAGTAATATTCGGCATGCTAATTACATTGCCGGTTGCCAAATTGAATTATCTCTTATAGTTTCCGAGATATGGACTATCGATAATTTACACCTTAGGCTCTGCTTCTAACTTGGGCCCAAATTGTAAAATGGTCTTACCTAATGGCGATTTCCTTCCAATTCACATTCCAAGTAATATTCGGCATGCTAATTACATTGCCGGTTGCCAAATTGCATTATCTCTTATAGTTTCCGAGATATGGACTATCGATAATTTACACCTTAGGCTCTGCTTCTAACTTGGGCCCAAATTGTAAAATGGTCTTATCTATTGGCGATTTCGTTCCAATTCACATTCCAAGTAATATTCGGCATTCTAATTACATTGCCGGTTGCCAAATTGCATTATCTCTTATAGTTTCCGAGATATGGACTATCGATAATTTACACCTTAGGCTCTGCTTCTAACTTGGGCCCAAAATGTAAAATGGTCTTATCTATTGGCGATTTCGTTCCAATTCACATTCCAAGTAATATTCGGCATGCTAATTACATCGCCGGTTGCCAAATTGCATTATCTCTTATAGTTTCCGAGATATGGACTATCGATAATTTACACCTTAGGCTCTGCTTCTAACTTGGGCCCAAATTGTAAAATGGTCTTATCTATTGGCGATTTCGTTCCAATTAACATTCCAAGTAATATTCGGCATGCTAATTACATTGCCGGTTGCCAAACTACATTATCTCTTATAGTTTCCGAGATATGGACTATCGATAATTTACATCTTAGGCTCTGCTTCTAACTTGGGCCCAAATTGTAAAATGGTCTTATCTATTGGCGATTTCGTTCCAATTCACACTCCAAGTAATATTCGGCATGCTAATTACATTGCCGGTTGCGAAATTGCATTATCTCTTATAGTTTCCGAGATATGGACTATCGATAATTTACACCTTAGGCTCTGCTTCTAACTTGGGCCCAAATTGTAAAATGATCTTATCTATTGGCGATTTCGTTCCAATTCACATTCCAAGTAATATTCGGCATGCTAATTACATTGCCGGTTGCCAAATTGCATTATCTCTTATAGTTTCCGAGATATGGACTATCGATAATTTACACCTTAGGCTCTGCTTCTAACTTGGGCCCAAATTGTAAAATGGTCTTATCTATTGGCGATTTCGTTCCAATTCACATTCCAAGTAATATTCGGCATGCTAATTACATTGCCGGTTGCCAAATTGCATTATCTCTTATAGTTTCCGAGATATGGACTATCGATAATTTACACCTTAGGCTCTGCTTCTAACTTGGGCCCAAATTGTAAAATGGTCTTATCTATTAGCGATTTCGTCCCAATTTACATTCCAAGTGATATTCGGCATGCTAATTACATTGCCGGTTTCGAAATTGCATTATCTCTTATAGTTTCCGAGATATGGACTATCAATAATTTACACTTTAGGCTCTGCTTCTAACTTGGGCCCAAATTGTAAAATGGTCTTATCTATTGGCGATTTCGTTCCAATTCACATTCCAAGTAATATTCGGCATGCTAATTACATTGCCGGTTGCCAAATTGCATTATCTCTTATAGTTTCCGAGATATGGACTATCGATAATTTACACCTTAGGCTCTGCTTCTAACTTGGGCCCAAATTGTAAAATGGTCTTATCTATTGGCGATTTCGTTCCAATTCACATTCCAAGTAATATTCGGCATGCTAATTACATTGCCGGTTGCCAAATTGCTTTATCTCTTATAGTTTCCGAGATATGGACTATCGATAATTTACACCTTAGGCTCTGCTTCTAACTTGGGCCCAAATTGTAAAATGGTCTTATCTATTGGCGATTTCGTTCCAATTCACATTCCAAGTAATATTCGGCATGCTAATTACATTGCCGGTTGCCAAATTGCATTATCTCTTATAGTTTCCGAGATATGGACTATCGATAATTTACACCATAGGCTCTGCTTCTAACTTGGGCCCAAATTGTAAAATGGTCTTATCTATTGGCGATTTCGTTCCAATTCACATTCCAAGTAATATTCGGCATGCTAATTACATTGCCGTTTGCCAAATTGAATTATCTCTTATAGTTTCCGAGATATGGACTATCGATAATTTACACCTTAGGCTCTGCTTCTAACTTGGGCCCAAATTGTAAAATGGTCTTACCTATTGGCGATTTCGTTCCAATTCACATTCCAAGTAATATTCGGCATGCTAATTACATTGCCGGTTGCCAAATTGCATTATCTCTTATAGTTTCCGAGATATGGACTATCGATAATTTACACCTTAGGCTCTGCTTCTAACTTGGGCCCAAATTGTAAAATGGTCTTATCTATTGGCGATTTCGTTGCAATTCACATTCCAAGTAATATTCGGCATGCTAATTACATTGCCGGTTGCCAAATTGCATTATCTCTTATAGTTTCCGAGATATGGACTATCGATAATTTACACCTTAGGCTCTGCTTCTAACTTGGGCCCAAATTGTAAAATGGTCTTATCTATTGGCGATTTCGTTCCAATTCACATTCCAAGTAATATTCGGCATGCTAATTACATTGCCGGTTGCCAAATTGCATTATCTCTTATAGTTTCCGAGATATGGACTATCGATAATTTACACCATAGGCTCTGCTTCTAACTTGGGCCCAAATTGTAAAATGGTCTTATCTATTGGCGATTTCGTTCCAATTCACATTCCAAGTAATATTCGGCATGCTAATTACATTGCCGGTTGCCAAATTGCATTATCTCTTATAGTTTCCGAGATATGGACTATCGATTATTTTTAACCTTAGGCTCTGCTTCTAACTTGGGCCCAAACTGTAAAATGGTCTTATCTATTGGCGATTTCGTTCCAATTCACACTCCAGGTAATATTCGGCATGCTAATTACATTGCCGGTTGCCAAATTGCATTATCTCTTATAGTTTCCGAGATATGGACTATCGATAATTTACACCTTAGGCTCTGCTTCTAACTTGGGCCCAAATTGTAAAATGGTCTTATCTATTGGCGATTTCGTTCCAATTCACATTCCAAGTAATATTCGGCATGCTAATTACATTGCCGGTTGCCAAATTGCATTATCTCTTATAGTTTCCGAGATATGGACTATCGATAATTTACACCTTATGCTCTGCTTCTAACTTGGGCCCAAATTGTAAAATGGCCTTATCTATTGGCGATTTCGTCCCAATTCACATTCCAAGTAATATTCGGCATGCTAATTACATTGCCGGTTGCGAAATTGCATTATCTCTTATAGTTTCCGAGATATGGACTATCGATAATTTACACCTTAGGCTCTGCTTCTAACTTGGGCCCAAATTGTAAAATGGTCTTATCTATTGGCGATTTCGTTCCAATTCACATTCCAAGTAATATTCGGCATGCTAATTACATTGCCGGTTGCCAAATTGCATTATCTCTTATAGTTTCCGAGATATGGACTATCGATAATTTACACTTTAGGCTCTGCTTCTAACTTGGGCCCAAATTGTAAAATGGTCTTATCTATTGGCGATTTCGTTCCAATTCACATTCCAAGTAATATTCGGCATGCTAATTACATTGCCGGTTGCCAAATTGCATTATCTCTTATAGTTTCCGAGATATGGACTATCGATAATTTACACCATAGGCTCTGCTTCTAACTTGGGCTCAAATTGTAAAATGGTCTTATCTATTGGCGATTTCGTTCCAATTCACATTCCAAGTAATATTCGGCATGCTAATTACATTGCCGGTTGCCAAATTGCATTATCTCTTATAGTTTCCGAGATATGGACTATCGATAATTTACACCTTAGGCTCTGCTTCTAACTTGGGCCCAAATTGTAAAATGGTCTTATCTATTGGCGATTTCGTTCCAATTCACATTCCAAGTAATATTCGGCATGCTAATTACATTGCCGGTTGCCAAATTGCATTATCTCTTATAGTTTCCGAGATATGGACTATCGATAATTTACACCATAGGCTCTGCTTCTAACTTGGGCTCAAATTGTAAAATGGTCTTATCTATTGGCGATTTCGTTCCAATTCACATTCCAAGTAATATTCGGCATGCTAATTACATTGCCGGTTGCCAAATTGCATTATCTCTTATAGTTTCCGAGATATGGACTATCGATAATTTACACCTTAGGCTCTGCTTCTAACTTGCTCCCAAATTGTAAAATGGTCTTATCTATTGGCGATTTCGTTCCAATTCACATTCCAAGTAATATTCGGCATGCTAATTACATTGCCGGTTGCCAAATTGCATTATCTCTTTTAGTTTCCGAGATATGGACTATCGATAATTTTCACCTTAGGCTCTGCTTCTAACTTGGGCCCAAATTGTAAAATGGTCTTATCTATTGGCAATTTCGTTCCAATTCACATTCCAAGTAATATTCGGCATGCTAATTACATTGCCGGTTGCCAAATTGAATTATCTCTTATAGTTTCCGAGATATGGACTATCGATAATTTACACCTTAGGCTCTGCTTCTAACTTGGGCCCAAATTGTAAAATGGTCTTACCTAATGGCGATTTCCTTCCAATTCACATTCCAAGTAATATTCGGCATGCTAATTACATTGCCGGTTGCCAAATTGCATTATCTCTTATAGTTTCCGAGATATGGACTATCGATAATTTACACCTTAGGCTCTGCTTCTAACTTGGGCCCAAATTGTAAAATGGTCTTATCTATTGGCGATTTCGTTCCAATTCACATTCCAAGTAATATTCGGCATTCTAATTACATTGCCGGTTGCCAAATTGCATTATCTCTTATAGTTTCCGAGATATGGACTATCGATAATTTACACCTTAGGCTCTGCTTCTAACTTGGGCCCAAAATGTAAAATGGTCTTATCTATTGGCGATTTCGTTCCAATTCACATTCCAAGTAATATTCGGCATGCTAATTACATTGCCGGTTGCCAAATTGCATTATCTCTTATAGTTTCCGAGATATGGACTATCGATAATTTACACCTTAGGCTCTGCTTCTAACTTGGGCCCAAATTGTAAAATGGTCTTATCTATTGGCGATTTCGTTCCAATTAACATTCCAAGTAATATTCGGCATGCTAATTACATTGCCGGTTGCCAAACTACATTATCTCTTATAGTTTCCGAGATATGGACTATCGATAATTTACATCTTAGGCTCTGCTTCTAACTTGGGCCCAAATTGTAAAATGGTCTTATCTATTGGCGATTTCGTTCCAATTCACACTCCAAGTAATATTCGGCATGCTAATTACATTGCCGGTTGCGAAATTGCATTATCTCTTATAGTTTCCGAGATATGGACTATCGATAATTTACACCTTAGGCTCTGCTTCTAACTTGGGCCCAAATTGTAAAATGGTCTTATCTATTGGCGATTTCGTTCCAATTCACACTCCAAGTAATATTCGGCATGCTAATTACATTGCCGGTTGCGAAATTGCATTATCTCTTATAGTTTCCGAGATATGGACTATCGATAATTTACACCTTAGGCTCTGCTTCTAACTTGGGCCCAAATTGTAAAATGATCTTATCTATTGGCGATTTCGTTCCAATTCACATTCCAAGTAATATTCGGCATGCTAATTACATTGCCGGTTGCCAAATTGCATTATCTCTTATAGTTTCCGAGATATGGACTATCGATAATTTACACCTTAGGCTCTGCTTCTAACTTGGGCCCAAATTGTAAAATGGTCTTATCTATTGGCGATTTCGTTCCAATTCACATTCCAAGTAATATTCGGCATGCTAATTACATTGCCGGTTGCCAAATTGCATTATCTCTTATAGTTTCCGAGATATGGACTATCGATAATTTACACCTTAGGCTCTGCTTCTAACTTGGGCCCAAATTGTAAAATGGTCTTATCTATTAGCGATTTCGTCCCAATTTACATTCCAAGTGATATTCGGCATGCTAATTACATTGCCGGTTGCGAAATTGCATTATCTCTTATAGTTTCCGAGATATGGACTATCAATAATTTACACTTTAGGCTCTGCTTCTAACTTGGGCCCAAATTGTAAAATGGTCTTATCTATTGGCGATTTCGTTCCAATTCACATTCCAAGTAATATTCGGCATGCTAATTACATTGCCGGTTGCCAAATTGCATTATCTCTTATAGTTTCCGAGATATGGACTATCGATAATTTACACCTTAGGCTCTGCTTCTAACTTGGGCCCAAATTGTAAAATGGTCTTATCTATTGGCGATTTCGTTCCAATTCACATTCCAAGTAATATTCGGCATGCTAATTACATTGCCGGTTGCCAAATTGCTTTATCTCTTATAGTTTCCGAGATATGGACTATCGATAATTTACACCTTAGGCTCTGCTTCTAACTTGGGCCCAAATTGTAAAATGGTCTTATCTATTGGCGATTTCGTTCCAATTCACATTCCAAGTAATATTCGGCATGCTAATTACATTGCCGGTTGCCAAATTGCATTATCTCTTATAGTTTCCGAGATATGGACTATCGATAATTTACACCATAGGCTCTGCTTCTAACTTGGGCCCAAATTGTAAAATGGTCTTATCTATTGGCGATTTCGTTCCAATTCACATTCCAAGTAATATTCGGCATGCTAATTACATTACCGTTTGCCAAATTGAATTATCTCTTATAGTTTCCGAGATATGGACTATCGATAATTTACACCTTAGGCTCTGCTTCTAACTTGGGCCCAAATTGTAAAATGGTCTTACCTATTGGCGATTTCGTTCCAATTCACATTCCAAGTAATATTCGGCATGCTAATTACATTGCCGGTT
Organism: Rhynchophorus ferrugineus; assembly: GCF_030347505.1. Taxonomy (NCBI): domain Eukaryota; kingdom Metazoa; phylum Arthropoda; class Insecta; order Coleoptera; family Curculionidae; genus Rhynchophorus; species Rhynchophorus ferrugineus. Next base: position 72,765 of record NW_027472937.1, on the reverse strand, counting down.
GCCAAATTGCATTATCTCTTATAGTTTCCGAGATATGGACTATCGATAATTTACACCTTAGGCTCTGCTTCTAACTTGGGCCCAAATTGTAAAATGGTCTTATCTATTGGCGATTTCGTTGCAATTCACATTCCAAGTAATATTCGGCATGCTAATTACATTGCCGGTTGCCAAATTGCATTATCTCTTATAGTTTCCGAGATATGGACTATCGATAATTTACACCTTAGGCTCTGCTTCTAACTTGGGCCCAAATTGTAAAATGGTCTTATCTATTGGCGATTTCGTTCCAATTCACATTCCAAGTAATATTCGGCATGCTAATTACATTGCCGGTTGCCAAATTGCATTATCTCTTATAGTTTCCGAGATATGGACTATCGATAATTTACACCATAGGCTCTGCTTCTAACTTGGGCCCAAATTGTAAAATGGTCTTATCTATTGGCGATTTCGTTCCAATTCACATTCCAAGTAATATTCGGCATGCTAATTACATTGCCGTTTGCCAAATTGAATTATCTCTTATAGTTTCCGAGATATGGACTATCGATAATTTACACCTTAGGCTCTGCTTCTAACTTGGGCCCAAATTGTAAAATGGTCTTACCTATTGGCGATTTCGTTCCAATTCACATTCCAAGTAATATTCGGCATGCTAATTACATTGCCGGTTGCCAAATTGCATTATCTCTTATAGTTTCCGAGATATGGACTATCGATAATTTACACCTTAGGCTCTGCTTCTAACTTGGGCCCAAATTGTAAAATGGTCTTATCTATTGGCGATTTCGTTCCAATTCACATTCCAAGTAATATTCGGCATGCTAATTACATTGCCGGTTGCCAAATTGCATTATCTCTTATAGTTTCCGAGATATGGACTATCGATAATTTACACCTTAGGCTCTGCTTCTAACTTGGGCCCAAATTGTAAAATGGTCTTATCTATTGGCGATTTCGTTCCAATTCACATTCCAAGTAATATTCGGCATGCTAATTACATTGCCGGTTGCCAAATTGCATTATCTCTTATAGTTTCCGAGATATGGACTATCGATAATTTACACCATAGGCTCTGCTTCTAACTTGGGCCCAAATTGTAAAATGGTCTTATCTATTGGCGATTTCGTTCCAATTCACATTCCAAGTAATATTCGGCATGCTAATTACATTGCCGTTTGCCAAATTGAATTATCTCTTATAGTTTCCGAGATATGGACTATCGATAATTTACACCTTAGGCTCTGCTTCTAACTTGGGCCCAAATTGTAAAATGGTCTTACCTATTGGCGATTTCGTTCCAATTCACATTCCAAGTAATATTCGGCATGCTAATTACATTGCCGGTTGCCAAATTGCATTATCTCTTATAGTTTCCGAGATATGGACTATCGATAATTTACAACTTAGGCTCTGCTTCTAACTTGGGCCCAAATTGTAAAATGATCTTATCTATTGGCGATTTCGTTCCAATTCACATTCCAAGTAATATTCGGCATGCTAATTACATTGCCGGTTGCCAAATTGCATTATCTCTTATAGTTTCCGAGATATGGACTATCGATAATTTACACCTTAGGCTCTGCTTCTAACTTGGGCCCAAATTGTAAAATGGTCTTACCTATTGGCGATTTCGTTCCAATTCACATTCCAAGTAATATTCGGCATGCTAATTACATTGCCGGTTGCCAAATTGCATTATCTCTTATAGTTTCCGAGATATGGACTATCGATAATTTACACCTTAGGCTCTGCTTCTAACTTGGGCCCAAATTGTAAAATGGTCTTATCTATTAGCGATTTCGTCCCAATTTACATTCCAAGTGATATTCGGCATGCTAATTACATTGCCGGTTGCGAAATTGCATTATCTCTTATAGTTTCCGAGATATGGACTATCAATAATTTACACCTTAGGCTCTGCTTCTAACTTGGGCCCAAATTGTAAAATGGTCTTATCTATTGGCGATTTCGTTCCAATTCACATTCCAAGTAATATTCGGCATGCTAATTACATTGCCGGTTGCCAAATTGCATTATCTCTTATAGTTTCCGAGATATGGACTATCGATAATTTACACCTTAGGCTCTGCTTCTAACTTGGGCCCAAATTGTAAAATGGTCTTATCTATTGGCGATTTCGTTCCAATTCACATTCCAAGTAATATTCGGCATGCTAATTACATTGCCGGTTGCCAAATTGCATTATCTCTTATAGTTTCCGAGATATGGACTATCGATAATTTACACCATAGGCTCTGCTTCTAACTTGGGCCCAAATTGTAAAATGGTCTTATCTATTGGCGATTTCGTTCCAATTCACATTCCAAGTAATATTCGGCATGCTAATTACATTGCCGTTTGCCAAATTGAATTATCTCTTATAGTTTCCGAGATATGGACTATCGATAATTTACACCTTAGGCTCTGCTTCTAACTTGGGCCCAAATTGTAAAATGGTCTTACCTATTGGCGATTTCGTTCCAATTCACATTCCAAGTAATATTCGGCATGCTAATTACATTGCCGGTTGCCAAATTGCATTATCTCTTATAGTTTCCGAGATATGGACTATCGATAATTTACAACTTAGGCTCTGCTTCTAACTTGGGCCCAAATTGTAAAATGGTCTTACCTATTGGCGATTTCGTTCCAATTCACATTCCAAGTAATATTCGGCATGCTAATTACATTGCCGGTTGCCAAATTGCATTATCTCTTATAGTTTCCGAGATATGGACTATCGATAATTTACACCTTAGGCTCTGCTTCTAACTTGGGCCCAAATTGTAAAATGGTCTTATCTATTGGCGATTTCGTTCCAATTCACATTCCAAGTAATATTCGGCATGCTAATTACATTGCCGGTTGCCAAATTCCATTATCTCTTATAGTTTCCGAGATATGGACTATCGATAATTTACACCTTAGGCTCTGCTTCTAACTTGGGCCCAAATTGTAAAATGGTCTTATCTATTAGCGATTTCGTCCCAATTTACATTCCAAGTGATATTCGGCATGCTAATTACATTGCCGGTTGCGAAATTGCATTATCTCTTATAGTTTCCGAGATATGGACTATCAATAATTTACACCTTAGGCTCTGCTTCTAACTTGGGCCCAAATTGTAAAATGGTCTTATCTATTGGCGATTTCGTTCCAATTCACATTCCAAGTAATATTCGGCATGCTAATTACATTGCCGGTTGCCAAATTGCATTATCTCTTATAGTTTCCGAGATATGGACTATCGATAATTTACACCTTAGGCTCTGCTTCTAACTTGGGCCCAAATTGTAAAATGGTCTTATCTATTGGCGATTTCGTTCCAATTCACATTCCAAGTAATATTCGGCATGCTAATTACATTGCCGTTTGCCAAATTGAATTATCTCTTATAGTTTCCGAGATATGGACTATCGATAATTTACACCTTAGGCTCTGCTTCTAACTTGGGCCCAAATTGTAAAATGGTCTTATCTATTGGCGATTTCGTTCCAATTCACATTCCAAGTAATATTCGGCATGCTAATTACATTGCCGGTTGCCAAATTGCTTTATCTCTTATAGTTTCCGAGATATGGACTATCGATAATTTACACCTTAGGCTCTGCTTCTAACTTGGGCCCAAATTGTAAAATGGTCTTATCTATTGGCGATTTCGTTCCAATTCACATTCCAAGTAATATTCGGCATGCTAATTACATTGCCGGTTGCAAAATTGCATTATCTCTTATAGTTTCCGAGATATGGACTATCGATAATTTACACCATAGGCTCTGCTTCTAACTTGGGCCCAAATTGTAAAATGGTCTTATCTATTGGCGATTTCGTTCCAATTCACATTCCAAGTAATATTCGGCATGCTAATTACATTGCCGTTTGCCAAATTGAATTATCTCTTATAGTTTCCGAGATATGGACTATCGATAATTTACACCTTAGGCTCTGCTTCTAACTTGGGCCCAAATTGTAAAATGGTCTTACCTATTGGCGATTTCGTTCCAATTCACATTCCAAGTAATATTCGGCATGCTAATTACATTGCCGGTTGCCAAATTGCATTATCTCTTATAGTTTCCGAGATATGGACTATCGATAATTTACACCTTAGGCTCTGCTTCTAACTTGGGCCCAAATTGTAAAATGGTCTTATCTATTGGCGATTTCGTTGCAATTCACATTCCAAGTAATATTCGGCATGCTAATTACATTGCCGGTTGCCAAATTGCATTATCTCTTATAGTTTCCGAGATATGGACTATCGATAATTTACACCTTAGGCTCTGCTTCTAACTTGGGCCCAAATTGTAAAATGGTCTTATCTATTGGCGATTTCGTTCCAATTCACATTCCAAGTAATATTCGGCATGCTAATTACATTGCCGGTTGCCAAATTGCATTATCTCTTATAGTTTCCGAGATATGGACTATCGATAATTTACACCATAGGCTCTGCTTCTAACTTGGGCCCAAATTGTAAAATGGTCTTATCTATTGGCGATTTCGTTCCAATTCACATTCCAAGTAATATTCGGCATGCTAATTACATTGCCGGTTGCCAAATTGCATTATCTCTTATAGTTTCCGAGATATGGACTATCGATTATTTTTAACCTTAGGCTCTGCTTCTAACTTGGGCCCAAACTGTAAAATGGTCTTATCTATTGGCGATTTCGTTCCAATTCACACTCCAGGTAATATTCGGCATGCTAATTACATTGCCGGTTGCCAAATTGCATTATCTCTTATAGTTTCCGAGATATGGACTATCGATAATTTACACCTTAGGCTCTGCTTCTAACTTGGGCCCAAATTGTAAAATGGTCTTATCTATTGGCGATTTCGTTCCAATTCACATTCCAAGTAATATTCGGCATGCTAATTACATTGCCGGTTGCCAAATTGCATTATCTCTTATAGTTTCCGAGATATGGACTATCGATAATTTACACCTTATGCTCTGCTTCTAACTTGGGCCCAAATTGTAAAATGGCCTTATCTATTGGCGATTTCGTCCCAATTCACATTCCAAGTAATATTCGGCATGCTAATTACATTGCCGGTTGCGAAATTGCATTATCTCTTATAGTTTCCGAGATATGGACTATCGATAATTTACACCTTAGGCTCTGCTTCTAACTTGGGCCCAAATTGTAAAATGGTCTTATCTATTGGCGATTTCGTTCCAATTCACATTCCAAGTAATATTCGGCATGCTAATTACATTGCCGGTTGCCAAATTGCATTATCTCTTATAGTTTCCGAGATATGGACTATCGATAATTTACACTTTAGGCTCTGCTTCTAACTTGGGCCCAAATTGTAAAATGGTCTTATCTATTGGCGATTTCGTTCCAATTCACATTCCAAGTAATATTCGGCATGCTAATTACATTGCCGGTTGCCAAATTGCATTATCTCTTATAGTTTCCGAGATATGGACTATCGATAATTTACACCATAGGCTCTGCTTCTAACTTGGGCTCAAATTGTAAAATGGTCTTATCTATTGGCGATTTCGTTCCAATTCACATTCCAAGTAATATTCGGCATGCTAATTACATTGCCGGTTGCCAAATTGCATTATCTCTTATAGTTTCCGAGATATGGACTATCGATAATTTACACCTTAGGCTCTGCTTCTAACTTGGGCCCAAATTGTAAAATGGTCTTATCTATTGGCGATTTCGTTCCAATTCACATTCCAAGTAATATTCGGCATGCTAATTACATTGCCGGTTGCCAAATTGCATTATCTCTTATAGTTTCCGAGATATGGACTATCGATAATTTACACCATAGGCTCTGCTTCTAACTTGGGCTCAAATTGTAAAATGGTCTTATCTATTGGCGATTTCGTTCCAATTCACATTCCAAGTAATATTCGGCATGCTAATTACATTGCCGGTTGCCAAATTGCATTATCTCTTATAGTTTCCGAGATATGGACTATCGATAATTTACACCTTAGGCTCTGCTTCTAACTTGCTCCCAAATTGTAAAATGGTCTTATCTATTGGCGATTTCGTTCCAATTCACATTCCAAGTAATATTCGGCATGCTAATTACATTGCCGGTTGCCAAATTGCATTATCTCTTTTAGTTTCCGAGATATGGACTATCGATAATTTTCACCTTAGGCTCTGCTTCTAACTTGGGCCCAAATTGTAAAATGGTCTTATCTATTGGCAATTTCGTTCCAATTCACATTCCAAGTAATATTCGGCATGCTAATTACATTGCCGGTTGCCAAATTGAATTATCTCTTATAGTTTCCGAGATATGGACTATCGATAATTTACACCTTAGGCTCTGCTTCTAACTTGGGCCCAAATTGTAAAATGGTCTTACCTAATGGCGATTTCCTTCCAATTCACATTCCAAGTAATATTCGGCATGCTAATTACATTGCCGGTTGCCAAATTGCATTATCTCTTATAGTTTCCGAGATATGGACTATCGATAATTTACACCTTAGGCTCTGCTTCTAACTTGGGCCCAAATTGTAAAATGGTCTTATCTATTGGCGATTTCGTTCCAATTCACATTCCAAGTAATATTCGGCATTCTAATTACATTGCCGGTTGCCAAATTGCATTATCTCTTATAGTTTCCGAGATATGGACTATCGATAATTTACACCTTAGGCTCTGCTTCTAACTTGGGCCCAAAATGTAAAATGGTCTTATCTATTGGCGATTTCGTTCCAATTCACATTCCAAGTAATATTCGGCATGCTAATTACATTGCCGGTTGCCAAATTGCATTATCTCTTATAGTTTCCGAGATATGGACTATCGATAATTTACACCTTAGGCTCTGCTTCTAACTTGGGCCCAAATTGTAAAATGGTCTTATCTATTGGCGATTTCGTTCCAATTAACATTCCAAGTAATATTCGGCATGCTAATTACATTGCCGGTTGCCAAACTACATTATCTCTTATAGTTTCCGAGATATGGACTATCGATAATTTACATCTTAGGCTCTGCTTCTAACTTGGGCCCAAATTGTAAAATGGTCTTATCTATTGGCGATTTCGTTCCAATTCACACTCCAAGTAATATTCGGCATGCTAATTACATTGCCGGTTGCGAAATTGCATTATCTCTTATAGTTTCCGAGATATGGACTATCGATAATTTACACCTTAGGCTCTGCTTCTAACTTGGGCCCAAATTGTAAAATGGTCTTATCTATTGGCGATTTCGTTCCAATTCACACTCCAAGTAATATTCGGCATGCTAATTACATTGCCGGTTGCGAAATTGCATTATCTCTTATAGTTTCCGAGATATGGACTATCGATAATTTACACCTTAGGCTCTGCTTCTAACTTGGGCCCAAATTGTAAAATGATCTTATCTATTGGCGATTTCGTTCCAATTCACATTCCAAGTAATATTCGGCATGCTAATTACATTGCCGGTTGCCAAATTGCATTATCTCTTATAGTTTCCGAGATATGGACTATCGATAATTTACACCTTAGGCTCTGCTTCTAACTTGGGCCCAAATTGTAAAATGGTCTTATCTATTGGCGATTTCGTTCCAATTCACATTCCAAGTAATATTCGGCATGCTAATTACATTGCCGGTTGCCAAATTGCATTATCTCTTATAGTTTCCGAGATATGGACTATCGATAATTTACACCTTAGGCTCTGCTTCTAACTTGGGCCCAAATTGTAAAATGGTCTTATCTATTAGCGATTTCGTCCCAATTTACATTCCAAGTGATATTCGGCATGCTAATTACATTGCCGGTTGCGAAATTGCATTATCTCTTATAGTTTCCGAGATATGGACTATCAATAATTTACACTTTAGGCTCTGCTTCTAACTTGGGCCCAAATTGTAAAATGGTCTTATCTATTGGCGATTTCGTTCCAATTCACATTCCAAGTAATATTCGGCATGCTAATTACATTGCCGGTTGCCAAATTGCATTATCTCTTATAGTTTCCGAGATATGGACTATCGATAATTTACACCTTAGGCTCTGCTTCTAACTTGGGCCCAAATTGTAAAATGGTCTTATCTATTGGCGATTTCGTTCCAATTCACATTCCAAGTAATATTCGGCATGCTAATTACATTGCCGGTTGCCAAATTGCTTTATCTCTTATAGTTTCCGAGATATGGACTATCGATAATTTACACCTTAGGCTCTGCTTCTAACTTGGGCCCAAATTGTAAAATGGTCTTATCTATTGGCGATTTCGTTCCAATTCACATTCCAAGTAATATTCGGCATGCTAATTACATTGCCGGTTGCCAAATTGCATTATCTCTTATAGTTTCCGAGATATGGACTATCGATAATTTACACCATAGGCTCTGCTTCTAACTTGGGCCCAAATTGTAAAATGGTCTTATCTATTGGCGATTTCGTTCCAATTCACATTCCAAGTAATATTCGGCATGCTAATTACATTGCCGTTTGCCAAATTGAATTATCTCTTATAGTTTCCGAGATATGGACTATCGATAATTTACACCTTAGGCTCTGCTTCTAACTTGGGCCCAAATTGTAAAATGGTCTTACCTATTGGCGATTTCGTTCCAATTCACATTCCAAGTAATATTCGGCATGCTAATTACATTGCCGGTTGCCAAATTGCATTATCTCTTATAGTTTCCGAGATATGGACTATCGATAATTTACACCTTAGGCTCTGCTTCTAACTTGGGCCCAAATTGTAAAATGGTCTTATCTATTGGCGATTTCGTTGCAATTCACATTCCAAGTAATATTCGGCATGCTAATTACATTGCCGGTTGCCAAATTGCATTATCTCTTATAGTTTCCGAGATATGGACTATCGATAATTTACACCTTAGGCTCTGCTTCTAACTTGGGCCCAAATTGTAAAATGGTCTTATCTATTGGCGATTTCGTTCCAATTCACATTCCAAGTAATATTCGGCATGCTAATTACATTGCCGGTTGCCAAATTGCATTATCTCTTATAGTTTCCGAGATATGGACTATCGATAATTTACACCATAGGCTCTGCTTCTAACTTGGGCCCAAATTGTAAAATGGTCTTATCTATTGGCGATTTCGTTCCAATTCACATTCCAAGTAATATTCGGCATGCTAATTACATTGCCGTTTGCCAAATTGAATTATCTCTTATAGTTTCCGAGATATGGACTATCGATAATTTACACCTTAGGCTCTGCTTCTAACTTGGGCCCAAATTGTAAAATGGTCTTACCTATTGGCGATTTCGTTCCAATTCACATTCCAAGTAATATTCGGCATGCTAATTACATTGCCGGTTGCCAAATTGCATTATCTCTTATAGTTTCCGAGATATGGACTATCGATAATTTACACCTTAGGCTCTGCTTCTAACTTGGGCCCAAATTGTAAAATGGTCTTATCTATTGGCGATTTCGTTCCAATTCACATTCCAAGTAATATTCGGCATGCTAATTACATTGCCGGTTGCCAAATTGCATTATCTCTTATAGTTTCCGAGATATGGACTATCGATAATTTACACCTTAGGCTCTGCTTCTAACTTGGGCCCAAATTGTAAAATGGTCTTATCTATTGGCGATTTCGTTCCAATTCACATTCCAAGTAATATTCGGCATGCTAATTACATTGCCGGTTGCCAAATTGCATTATCTCTTATAGTTTCCGAGATATGGACTATCGATAATTTACACCATAGGCTCTGCTTCTAACTTGGGCCCAAATTGTAAAATGGTCTTATCTATTGGCGATTTCGTTCCAATTCACATTCCAAGTAATATTCGGCATGCTAATTACATTGCCGTTTGCCAAATTGAATTATCTCTTATAGTTTCCGAGATATGGACTATCGATAATTTACACCTTAGGCTCTGCTTCTAACTTGGGCCCAAATTGTAAAATGGTCTTACCTATTGGCGATTTCGTTCCAATTCACATTCCAAGTAATATTCGGCATGCTAATTACATTGCCGGTTGCCAAATTGCATTATCTCTTATAGTTTCCGAGATATGGACTATCGATAATTTACAACTTAGGCTCTGCTTCTAACTTGGGCCCAAATTGTAAAATGATCTTATCTATTGGCGATTTCGTTCCAATTCACATTCCAAGTAATATTCGGCATGCTAATTACATTGCCGGTTGCCAAATTGCATTATCTCTTATAGTTTCCGAGATATGGACTATCGATAATTTACACCTTAGGCTCTGCTTCTAACTTGGGCCCAAATTGTAAAATGGTCTTACCTATTGGCGATTTCGTTCCAATTCACATTCCAAGTAATATTCGGCATGCTAATTACATTGCCGGTTGCCAAATTGCATTATCTCTTATAGTTTCCGAGATATGGACTATCGATAATTTACACCTTAGGCTCTGCTTCTAACTTGGGCCCAAATTGTAAAATGGTCTTATCTATTAGCGATTTCGTCCCAATTTACATTCCAAGTGATATTCGGCATGCTAATTACATTGCCGGTTGCGAAATTGCATTATCTCTTATAGTTTCCGAGATATGGACTATCAATAATTTACACCTTAGGCTCTGCTTCTAACTTGGGCCCAAATTGTAAAATGGTCTTATCTATTGGCGATTTCGTTCCAATTCACATTCCAAGTAATATTCGGCATGCTAATTACATTGCCGGTTGCCAAATTGCATTATCTCTTATAGTTTCCGAGATATGGACTATCGATAATTTACACCTTAGGCTCTGCTTCTAACTTGGGCCCAAATTGTAAAATGGTCTTATCTATTGGCGATTTCGTTCCAATTCACATTCCAAGTAATATTCGGCATGCTAATTACATTGCCGGTTGCCAAATTGCATTATCTCTTATAGTTTCCGAGATATGGACTATCGATAATTTACACCATAGGCTCTGCTTCTAACTTGGGCCCAAATTGTAAAATGGTCTTATCTATTGGCGATTTCGTTCCAATTCACATTCCAAGTAATATTCGGCATGCTAATTACATTGCCGTTTGCCAAATTGAATTATCTCTTATAGTTTCCGAGATATGGACTATCGATAATTTACACCTTAGGCTCTGCTTCTAACTTGGGCCCAAATTGTAAAATGGTCTTACCTATTGGCGATTTCGTTCCAATTCACATTCCAAGTAATATTCGGCATGCTAATTACATTGCCGGTTGCCAAATTGCATTATCTCTTATAGTTTCCGAGATATGGACTATCGATAATTTACAACTTAGGCTCTGCTTCTAACTTGGGCCCAAATTGTAAAATGGTCTTACCTATTGGCGATTTCGTTCCAATTCACATTCCAAGTAATATTCGGCATGCTAATTACATTGCCGGTTGCCAAATTGCATTATCTCTTATAGTTTCCGAGATATGGACTATCGATAATTTACACCTTAGGCTCTGCTTCTAACTTGGGCCCAAATTGTAAAATGGTCTTATCTATTGGCGATTTCGTTCCAATTCACATTCCAAGTAATATTCGGCATGCTAATTACATTGCCGGTTGCCAAATTCCATTATCTCTTATAGTTTCCGAGATATGGACTATCGATAATTTACACCTTAGGCTCTGCTTCTAACTTGGGCCCAAATTGTAAAATGGTCTTATCTATTAGCGATTTCGTCCCAATTTACATTCCAAGTGATATTCGGCATGCTAATTACATTGCCGGTTGCGAAATTGCATTATCTCTTATAGTTTCCGAGATATGGACTATCAATAATTTACACCTTAGGCTCTGCTTCTAACTTGGGCCCAAATTGTAAAATGGTCTTATCTATTGGCGATTTCGTTCCAATTCACATTCCAAGTAATATTCGGCATGCTAATTACATTGCCGGTTGCCAAATTGCATTATCTCTTATAGTTTCCGAGATATGGACTATCGATAATTTACACCTTAGGCTCTGCTTCTAACTTGGGCCCAAATTGTAAAATGGTCTTATCTATTGGCGATTTCGTTCCAATTCACATTCCAAGTAATATTCGGCATGCTAATTACATTGCCGTTTGCCAAATTGAATTATCTCTTATAGTTTCCGAGATATGGACTATCGATAATTTACACCTTAGGCTCTGCTTCTAACTTGGGCCCAAATTGTAAAATGGTCTTACCTATTGGCGATTTCGTTCCAATTCACATTCCAAGTAATATTCGGCATGCTAATTACATCTCGGTTGCCAAATTGCATTATCTCTTATAGTTTCCGAGATATGGACTATCGATAATTTACACCTTAGGCTCTGCTTCTAACTTGGGCCCAAATTGTAAAATGGTCTTATCTATTGGCGATTTCGTTGCAATTCACATTCCAAGTAATATTCGGCATGCTAATTACATTGCCGGTTGCCAAATTGCATTATCTCTTATAGTTTCCGAGATATGGACTATCGATAATTTACACCTTAGGCTCTGCTTCTAACTTGGGCCCAAATTGTAAAATGGTCTTATCTATTGGCGATTTCGTTCCAATTCACATTCCAAGTAATATTCGGCATGCTAATTACATTGCCGGTTGCCAAATTGCATTATCTCTTATAGTTTCCGAGATATGGACTATCGATAATTTACACCTTAGGCTCTGCTTCTAACTTGGGCCCAAATTGTAAAATGGTCTTATCTATTGGCGATTTCGTTCCAATTCACATTCCAAGTAATATTCGGCATGCTAATTACATTGCCGGTTGCCAAATTGCATTATCTCTTATAGTTTCCGAGATATGGACTATCGATAATTTACACCTTAGGCTCTGCTTCTAACTTGGACCCAAATTGTAAAATGGTCTTACCTATTGGCGATTTCGTTCCAATTCACACTCCAAGTAATATTCGGCATGCTAATTACATTGCCGGTTGCGAAATTGCATTATCTCTTATAGTTTCCGAGATATGGACTATCGATAATTTACACCTTAGGCTCTGCTTCTAACTTGGGCCCAAATTGTAAAATGGTCTTATCTGTTGGCGATTTAGTCCCAATTCACATTCCAAGTGATATTCGGCATGCTAATTACATTGCCGGTTGCGAAATTGCATTATCTCTTATAGTTGCCGAGATATGGACTATCGATAATTTACACCTTAGGCTCTGCTTCTAACTTGGGCCCAAATTGTAAAATGGTCTTATCTATTGGCGATTTCGTTCCAATTCACATTCCAAGTAATATTCGGCATGCTAATTACATTGCCGGTTGCCAAATTGCATTATCTCTTATAGTTTCCGAGATATGGACTATCGATAATTTACACCTTAGGCTCTGCTTCTAACTTGGGCCCAAATTGTAAAATGGTCTTATCTATTGGCGATTTCGTTCCAATTCACATTCCAAGTTATATTCGGCATGCTAATTACATTGCCGGTTGCCAAATTGCATTATCTCTTATAGTTTCCGAGATATGGACTATCGATAATTTACACCTTAGGCTCTGCTTCTAACTTGGGCCCAAATTGTAAAATGGTCTTATCTATTGGCGATTTCGTTCCAATTCACATTCCAAGTAATATTCGGCATGCTAATTACATTGCCGGTTGCCAAATTGCATTATCTCTTATAGTTTCCGAGATATGGACTATCGATAATTTACACCTTAGGCTCTGCTTCTAACTTGGGCCCAAATTGTAAAATGGTCTTATCTATTGGCGATTTCGTTCCAATTCACACTCCAAGTAATATTCGGCATGCTAATTACATTGCCGGTTGCGAAATTGCATTATCTCTTATAGTTTCCGAGATATGGACTATCAATAATTTACACCTTAGGCTCTGCTTCTAACTTGGGCCCAAATTGTAAAATGGCCTTTTCTATTGGCGATTTCGTTCCAATTCACATTCCAAGTAATATTCGGCATGCTAATTACATTGCCGGTTGCCAAATTGCATTATCTCTTATAGTTTCCGAGATATGGACTATCGATAATTTACACCTTAGGCTCTGCTTCTAACTTGGGCCCAAATTGTAAAATGGTCTTATCTATTGGCGATTTCGTTCCAATTCACATTCCAAGTACTATACGGCATGCTAATTACATTGCCGGTTGCCAAATTGCATTATCTCTTATAGTTTCCGAGATATGGACTATCGATAATTTACACCTTAGGCTCTGCTTCTAACTTGGGCCCAAATTGTAAAATGGTCTTCTCTATTGGCGATTTCGTTCCAATTCACATTCCAAGTAATATTCGGCATGCTAATTACATTGCCGGTTGCCAAATTGCATTATCTCTTATAGTTTCCGAGATATGGACTATCGATAATTTACACCTTAGGCTCTGCTTCTAACTTGGGCCCAAATTGTAAAATCGTCTTATCTATTGGCGATTTCGTTCCAATTCACATTCCAAGTAACATTCGGCATGCTAATTACATTGCCGGTTGCCAAATTGCATTATCTCTTATAGTTTCCGAGATATGGACTATCGGTAATTTACACCTTAGGCTCTGCTTCTAACTTGGGCCCAAATTGTAAAATGGTCTTATCTATTGGCGATTTCGTTCCTGTTCACATTCCAAGTAATATCCGGCATGCTAATTACATTGTCGGTTGCCAAATTGAATTATCTCTTATAGTTTCCGAGATATGGACTATCGATAATTTACACCTTAGGCTCTGCTTCTAACTTGGGCCCAAATTGTAAAATGGTCTTATCTATTTTCGATTTCATTCCAATTCACATTCCAAGTAATATTCGGCATGCTAATTACATTGCCGGTTGCCAAATTGCATTATCTCTTATAGTTTCCGAGATATGGACTATCGATAATTTACACCTTAGGCTCTGCTTCTAACTTGGGCCCAAATTGTAAAATGGTCTTATCTATTGGCGATTTCGTTCCAATTCACATTCCAAGTAATATTCGGCATGCTAATTACATTGCCGGTTGCCAAATTGCATTATCTCTTATAGTTTCCGAGATATGGACTATCGATAATTTACACCTTAGGCTCTGCTTCTAACTTGGGCCCAAATTGTAAAATCGTCTTATCTATTGGCGATTTCGTTCCAATTCACATTCCAAGTAATATTCGGCATGCTAATTACATTGCCGGTTGCCAAATTGCATTATCTCTTATAGTTTCCGAGATATGGACTATCGATAATTTACACCTTAGGCTCTGCTTCTAACTTGGGCCCAAATTGTAAAATGGTCTTATCTATTGGCGATTTCGTTCCAATTCACATTCCAAGTAATATTCGGCATGCTAATTACATTGCCGGTTGCCAAACTGCATTATCTCTTATAGTTTCCGAGATATGGACTATCGATAATTTACATCTTAGGCTCTGCTTCTAACTTGGGCCCAAATTGTAAAATGGTCTTATCTATTGGCGATTTCGTTCCAATTCACACTCCAAGTAATATTCGGCATGCTAATTACATTGCCGGTTGCGAAATTGCATTATCTCTTATAGTTTCCGAGATATGGACTATCGATAATTTACACCTTAGGCTCTGCTTCTAACTTGGGCCCAAATTGTAAAATGGTCTTATCTATTGGCGATTTCGTTCCAATTCACATTCCAAGTAATATTCGGCATGCTAATTACATTGCCGGTTGCCAAATTGCATTATCTCTTATAGTTTCCGAGATATGGACTATCGATAATTTACACCTTAGGCTCTGCTTCTAACTTGGGCCCAAATTGTAAAATGGTCTTATCTATTGGCGATTTCGTCCCAATTCACATTCCAAGTGATATTCGGCATGCTAATTACATTGCCGGTTGCGAAATTGCATTATCTCTTATAGTTTCCGAGATATGGACTATCAATAATTTACACCTTAGGCTCTGCTTCTAACTTGGGC
The DNA here is from genome assembly GCF_030347505.1 of Rhynchophorus ferrugineus. Taxonomy (NCBI): domain Eukaryota; kingdom Metazoa; phylum Arthropoda; class Insecta; order Coleoptera; family Curculionidae; genus Rhynchophorus; species Rhynchophorus ferrugineus. The sequence goes on along the minus strand of NW_027472937.1, from coordinate 56,967 downwards.
CCAAATTGTAAAATGGTCTTCTCTATTGGCGATTTCGTTCCAATTCACATTCCAAGTAATATTCGGCATGCTAATTACATTGCCGGTTGCCAAATTGCATTATCTCTTATAGTTTCCGAGATATGGACTATCGATAATTTACACCTTAGGCTCTGCTTCTAACTTGGGCCCAAATTGTAAAATGGTCTTATCTATTGGCGATTTCGTTCCAATTCACATTCCAAGTAATATTCGGCATGCTAATTACATTGCCGGTTGCCAAATTGCATTATCTCTTATAGTTTCCGAGATATGGACTATCGATAATTTACACCTTAGGCTCTGCTTCTAACTTGGGCCCAAATTGTAAAATGGTCTTATCTATTGGCGATTTCGTCCCAATTCACATTCCAAGTGATATTCGGCATGCTAATTACATTGCCGGTTGCGAAATTGCATTATCTCTTATAGTTTCCGAGATATGGACTATCAATAATTTACACCTTAGGCTCTGCTTCTAACTTGGGCCCAAATTGTAAAATGGTCTTATCTATTGGCGATTTCGTTCCAATTCACATTCCAAGTAATATTCGGCATGCTAATTACATTGCCGGTTGCCAAATTGCATTATCTCTTATAGTTTCCGAGATATGGACTATCGATAATTTACACCTTAGGCTCTGCTTCTAACTTGGGCCCAAATTGTAAAATGGTCTTATCTATTGGCGATTTCGTTCCAATTCACATTCCAAGTAATATTCGGCATGCTAATTACATTGCCGGTTGCCAAATTGCATTATCTCTTATAGTTTCCGAGATATGGACTATCGATAATTTACACCTTAGGCTTTGCTTCTAACTTGGGCCCAAATTGTAAAATGGTCTTATCTATTGGCGATTTCGTTCCAATTCACATTCCAAGTAATATTCGGCATGCTAATTACATTGCCGGTTGCCAAATTGCATTATCTCTTATAGTTTCCGAGATATGGACTATCGATAATTTACACCATAGGCTCTGCTTCTAACTTGGGCCCAAATTGTAAAATGGTCTTATCTATTGGCGATTTCGTTCCAATTCACATTCCAAGTAATATTCGGCATGCTAATTACATTGCCGTTTGCCAAATTGAATTATCTCTTATAGTTTCCGAGATATGGACTATCGATAATTTACACCTTAGGCTCTGCTTCTAACTTGGGCCCAAATTTTAAAATGGTCTTACCTATTGGCGATTTCGTTCCAATTCACATTCCAAGTAATATTCGGCATGCTAATTACATTGCCGGTTGCCAAATTGCATTATCTCTTATAGTTTCCGAGATATGGACTATCGATAATTTACACCTTAGGCTCTGCTTCTAACTTGGGCCCAAATTGTAAAATGGTCTTATCTATTGGCGATTTCGTCCCAATTCACATTCCAAGTGATATTCGGCATGCTAATTACATTGCCGGTTTCGAAATTACATTATCTCTTATAGTTTCCGAGATATGGACTATCAATAATTTACACCTTAGGCTCTGCTTCTAACTTGGGCCCAAATTATAAAATGGTCTTATCTATTGGCGATTTCGTTCCAATTCACATTCCAAGTAATATTCGGCATGCTAATTACATTGCCGGTTGCCAAATTGCATTATCTCTTATAGTTTCCGAGATATGGACTATCGATAATTTACACCTTAGGCTCTGCTTCTAACTTGGGCCCAAATTGTAAAATGGTCTTATCTATTGGCGATTTCGTTGCAATTCACATTCCAAGTAATATTCGGCATGCTAATTACATTGCCGGTTGCCAAATTGCATTATCTCTTATAGTTTCCGAGATATGGACTATCGATAATTTACACCTTAGGCTCTGCTTCTAACTTGGGCCCAAATTGTAAAATGGTCTTATCTATTGGCGATTTCGTTCCAATTCACATTCCAAGTAATATTCGGCATGCTAATTACATTGCCGGTTGCCAAATTGCATTATCTCTTATAGTTTCCGAGATATGGACTATCGATAATTTACACCTTAGGCTCTGCTTCTAACTTGGGCCCAAATTGTAAAATGGTCTTATCTATTGGCGATTTCGTTCCAATTCACATTCCAAGTAATATTCGGCATGCTAATTACATTGCCGGTTGCCAAATTGCATTATCTCTTATAGTTTCCGAGATATGGACTATCGATAATTTACACCTTAGGCTCTGCTTCTAACTTGGGCCCAAATTGTAAAATGGTCTTATCTATTGGCGATTTCGTTCCAATTCACATTCCAAGTAATATCCGGCATGCTAATTACATTGCCGGTTGCCAAATTCAATTATCTCTTATAGTTTCCGAGATATGGACTATCGATAATTTACACCTTAGGCTCTGCTTCTAACTTGGGCCCAAATTGAAAAATGGTCTTATTTATTGGCGATTTCGTTCCAATTCACATTCCAAGTAATATTCGGCATGCTAATTACATTGCCGGTTGCCAAATTGCATTATCTCTTATAGTTTCCGAGATATGGACTATCGATAATTTACACCTTAGGCTCTGCTTCTAACTTGGGCCCAAATTGTAAAATGGTCTTATCTATTGGCGATTTCGTCCCAATTCACATTCCAAGTGATATTCGGCATGCTAATTACATTGCCGGTTGCGAAATTGCATTATCTCTTATAGTTTCCGAGATATGGACTATCAATAATTTACACCTTAGGCTCTGCTTCTAACTTGGGCCCAAATTGTAAAATGGTCTTATCTATTGGCGATTTCGTTCCAATTCACATTCCAAGTAATATTCGGCATGCTAATTACATTGCCGGTTGCCAAATTGCATTATCTCTTATAGTTTCCGAGATATGGACTATCGATAATATACACCTTAGGCTCTGCTTCTAACTTGGGCCCAAATTGTAAAATGGTCTTATCTATTGGCGATTTCGTTCCAATTCACATTCCAAGTAATATTCAGCATGCTAATTACATTACCGGTTGCCAAATTGCATTATCTCTTATAGTTTCCGAGATATGGACTATCGATAATTTACACCTTAAGCTCTGCTTCTAACTTGGGCCCAAATTGTAAAATGGTCTTATCTATTGGCGATTTCGTTCCAATTCACATTCCAAGTAATATTCGGCATGCTAATTACATTGCCGGTTGCCAAATTGCATTATCTCTTATAGTTTCCGAGATATGGACTATCGATAATTTACACCTTAGGCTCTGCTTCTAACTTGGGCCCAAATTGTAAAATGGTCTTATCTATTGGCGATTTCGTTCCAATTCACATTCCAAGTAATATTCGGCACGCTAATTACATTGCCGGTTGCCAAATTGCATTATCTCTTATAGTTTCCGAGATATGGACTATCGATAATTTACACCTTAGGCTCTGCTTCTAACTTGGGCCCAAATTGTAAAATGGTCTTATCTATTGGCAATTTCGTTCCAATTCACATTCCAAGTAATATTCGGCATGCTAATTACATTGCCGGTTGCCAAATTGCATTATCTCTTATAGTTTCCGAGATATGGACTATCGATAATTTACACCTTAGGCTCTGCTTCTAACTTGGGCCCAAATTGTAAAATGGTCTTATCTATTGGCGATTTCGTTCCAATTCACATTCCAAGTAATATTCGGCATGCTAATTACATTGCCGGTTGCCAAATTGAATTATCTCTTATAGTTTCCGAGATATGGACTATCGATAATTTACACCTTAGGCTCTGCTTCTAACTTGGGCCCAAATTGTAAAATGGTCTTACCTATTGGCGATTTCGTTCCAATTCACATTCCAAGTAATATTCGGCATGCTAATTACATTGCCGGTGGCCAAGTTGCATTATCTCTTATAGTTTCCGAGATATGGACTATCGATAATTTACACCTTAGGCTCTGCTTCTAACTTGGGCCCAAATTGTAAAATGGTCTTATCTATTGGCGATTTCGTTCCAATTCACATTCCAAGTAATATTCGGCATGCTAATTACATTGCCGGTTGCCAAATTGCATTATCTCTTATAGTTTCCGAGATATGGACTATCGATTATTTTTAACCTTAGGCTCTGCTTCTAACTTGGGCCCAAACTGTAAAATGGTCTTATCTATTGGCGATTTCGTTCCAATTCACATTCCAGGTAATATTCGGCATGCTAATTACATTGCCGGTTGCCAAATTGCATTATCTCTTATAGTTTCCGAGATATGGACTATCGATAATTTACACCTTAGGCTCTGCTTCTAACTTGGGCCCAAATTGTAAAATGGTCTTATCTATTGGCGATTTCGTTCCAATTCACATTCCAAGTAATATTCGGCATGCTAATTACATTGCCGGTTGCCAAATTGCATTATCTCTTATAGTTTCCGAGATATGGACTATCGATAATTTACACCTTATTATCTGCTTCTAACTTGGGCCCAAATTGTAAAATGGCCTTATCTATTGGCGATTTCGTCCCAATTCACATTCCAAGTAATATTCGGCATGCTAATTACATTGCCGGTTGCGAAATTGCATTATCTCTTATAGTTTCCGAGATATGGACTATCGATAATTTACACCTTAGGCTCTGCTTCTAACTTGGGCCCAAATTGTAAAATGGTCTTATCTATTGGCGATTTCGTTCCAATTCACATTCCAAGTAATATTCGGCATGCTAATTACATTGCCGGTTGCCAAATTGCATTATCTCTTATAGTTTCCGAGATATGGACTATCGATAATTTACACTTTAGGCTCTGCTTCTAACTTGGGCCCAAATTGTAAAATGGTCTTATCTATTGGCGATTTCGTTCCAATTCACATTCCAAGTAATATTCGGCATGCTAATTACATTGCCGGTTGCCAAATTGCATTATCTCTTATAGTTTCCGAGATATGGACTATCGATAATTTACACCATAGGCTCTGCTTCTAACTTGGGCTCAAATTGTAAAATGGTCTTATCTATTGGCGATTTCGTTCCAATTCACATTCCAAGTAATATTCGGCATGCTAATTACATTGCCGGTTGCCAAATTGCATTATCTTTTATAGTTTCCGAGATATGGACTATCGATAATTTACACCTTAGGCTCTGCTTCTAACTTGGGCCCAAATTGTAAAATGGTCTTATCTATTGGCGATTTCGTTCCAATTCACATTCCAAGTAATATTCGGCATGCTAATTACATTGCCGGTTGCCAAATTGCATTATCTCTTATAGTTTCCGAGATATGGACTATCGATAATTTACACCATAGGCTCTGCTTCTAACTTGGGCTCAAATTGTAAAATGGTCTTATCTATTGGCGATTTCGTTCCAATTCACATTCCAAGTAATATTCGGCATGCTAATTACATTGCCGGTTGCCAAATTGCATTATCTCTTATAGTTTCCGAGATATGGACTATCGATAATTTACACCTTAGGCTCTGCTTCTAACTTGCTCCCAAATTGTAAAATGGTCTTATCTATTGGCGATTTCGTTCCAATTCACATTCCAAGTAATATTCGGCATGCTAATTACATTGCCGGTTGCCAAATTGCATTATCTCTTTTTGTTTCCGAGATATGGACTATCGATAATTTACACCTTAGGCTCTGCTTATAACTTGGGCCCAAATTGTAAAATGGTCTTATCTATTGGCAATTTCGTTCCAATTCACATTCCAAGTAATATTCGGCATGCTAATTACATTGCCGGTTGCCAAATTGAATTATCTCTTATAGTTTCCGAGATATGGACTATCGATAATTTACACCTTAGGCTCTGCTTCTAACTTGGGCCCAAATTGTAAAATGGTCTTACCTAATGGCGATTTCCTTCCAATTCACATTCCAAGTAATATTCGGCATGCTAATTACATTGCCGGTTGCCAAATTGCATTATCTCTTATAGTTTCCGAGATATGGACTATCGATAATTTACACCTTAGGCTCTGCTTCTAACTTGGGCCCAAATTGTAAAATGGTCTTATCTATTGGCGATTTCGTTCCAATTCACATTCCAAGTAATATTCGGCATTCTAATTACATTGCCGGTTGCCAAATTGCATTATCTCTTATAGTTTCCGAGATATGGACTATCGATAATTTACACCTTAGGCTCTGCTTCTAACTTGGGCCCAAAATGTAAAATGGTCTTATCTATTGGCGATTTCGTTCCAATTCACATTCCAAGTAATATTCGGCATGCTAATTACATTGCCGGTTGCCAAATTGCATTATCTCTTATAGTTTCCGAGATATGGACTATCGATAATTTACACCTTAGGCTCTGCTTCTAACTTGGGCCCAAATTGTAAAATGGTCTTATCTATTGGCGATTTCGTTCCAATTAACATTCCAAGTAATATTCGGCATGCTAATTACATTGCCGGTTGCCAAACTACATTATCTCTTATAGTTTCCGAGATATGGACTATCGATAATTTACATCTTAGGCTCTGCTTCTAACTTGGGCCCAAATTGTAAAATGGTCTTATCTATTGGCGATTTCGTTCCAATTCACACTCCAAGTAATATTCGGCATGCTAATTACATTGCCGGTTGCGAAATTGCATTATCTCTTATAGTTTCCGAGATATGGACTATCGATAATTTACACCTTAGGCTCTGCTTCTAACTTGGGCCCAAATTGTAAAATGGTCTTATATATTGGCGATTTCGTTCCAATTCACACTCCAAGTAATATTCGGCATGCTAATTACATTGCCGGTTGCGAAATTGCATTATCTCTTATAGTTTCCGAGATATGGACTATCGATAATTTACACCTTAGGCTCTGCTTCTAACTTGGGCCCAAATTGTAAAATGATCTTATCTATTGGCGATTTCGTTCCAATTCACATTCCAAGTAATATTCGGCATGCTAATTACATTGCCGGTTGCAAAATTGCATTATCTCTTATAGTTTCCGAGATATGGACTATCGATAATTTACACCTTAGGCTCTGCTTCTAACTTGGGCCCAAATTGTAAAATGGTCTTATCTATTGGCGATTTCGTTCCAATTCACATTCCAAGTAATATTCGGCATGCTAATTACATTGCCGGTTGCCAAATTGCATTATCTCTTATAGTTTCCGAGATATGGACTATCGATAATTTACACCTTAGGCTCTGCTTCTAACTTGGGCCCAAATTGTAAAATGGTCTTATCTATTAGCGATTTCGTCCCAATTTACATTCCAAGTGATATTCGGCATGCTAATTACATTGCCGGTTGCGAAATTGCATTATCTCTTATAGTTTCCGAGATATGGACTATCAATAATTTACACTTTAGGCTCTGCTTCTAACTTGGGCCCAAATTGTAAAATGGTCTTATCTATTGGCGATTTCGTTCCAATTCACATTCCAAGTAATATTCGGCATGCTAATTACATTGCCGGTTGCCAAATTGCATTATCTCTTATAGTTTCCGAGATATGGACTATCGATAATTTACACCTTAGGCTCTGCTTCTAACTTGGGCCCAAATTGTAAAATGGTCTTATCTATTGGCGATTTCGTTCCAATTCACATTCCAAGTAATATTCGGCATGCTAATTACATTGCCGGTTGCCAAATTGCTTTATCTCTTATAGTTTCCGAGATATGGACTATCGATAATTTACACCTTAGGCTCTGCTTCTAACTTGGGCCCAAATTGTAAAATGGTCTTATCTATTGGCGATTTCGTTCCAATTCACATTCCAAGTAATATTCGGCATGCTAATTACATTGCCGGTTGCCAAATTGCATTATCTCTTATAGTTTCCGAGATATGGACTATCGATAATTTACACCATAGGCTCTGCTTCTAACTTGGGCATAAATTGTAAAATGGTCTTATCTATTGGCGATTTCGTTCCAATTCACATTCCAAGTAATATTCGGCATGCTAATTACATTGCCGTTTGCCAAATTGAATTATCTCTTATAGTTTCCGAGATATGGACTATCGATAATTTACACCTTAGGCTCTGCTTCTAACTTGGGCCCAAATTGTAAAATGGTCTTACCTATTGGCGATTTCGTTCCAATTCACATTCCAAGTAATATTCGGCATGCTAATTACATTGCCGGTTGCCAAATTGCATTATCTCTTATAGTTTCCGAGATATGGACTATCGATAATTTACACCTTAGGCTCTGCTTCTAACTTGGGCCCAAATTGTAAAATGGTCTTATCTATTGGCGATTTCGTTCCAATTCACATTCCAAGTAATATTCGGCATGCTAATTACATTGCCGTTTGCCAAATTGAATTATCTCTTATAGTTTCCGAGATATGGACTATCGATAATTTACACCTTAGGCTCTGCTTCTAACTTGGGCCCAAATTGTAAAATGGTCTTACCTATTGGCGATTTCGTTCCAATTCACATTCCAAGTAATATTCGGCATGCTAATTACATTGCCGGTTGCCAAATTGCATTATCTCTTATAGTTTCCGAGATATGGACTATCGATAATTTACACCTTAGGCTCTGCTTCTAACTTGGGCCCAAATTGTAAAATGGTCTTATCTATTGGCGATTTTGTTCCAATTCACATTCCAAGTAATATTCGGCATGCTAATTACATTGCCGGTTGCCAAATTGCATTATCTCTTATAGTTTCCGAGATATGGACTATCGATAATTTACACCTTAGGCTCTGCTTCTAACTTGGGCCCAAATTGTAAAATGGTCTTATCTATTGGCGATTTCGTTCCAATTCACATTCCAAGTAATATTCGGCATGCTAATTACATTGCCGGTTGCCAAATTGCATTATCTCTTATAGTTTCCGAGATATGGACTATCGATAATTTACACCTTAGGCTCTGCTTCTAACTTGGGCCCAAATTGTAAAATGGTCTTATCTATTGGCGATTTCGTTCCAATTCACATTCCAAGTAATATTCGGCATGCTAATTACATTGCCGTTTGCCAAATTGAATTATCTCTTATAGTTTCCGAGATATGGACTATCGATAATTTACACCTTAGGCTCTGCTTCTAACTTGGGCCCAAATTGTAAAATGGTCTTACCTATTGGCGATTTCGTTCCAATTCACATTCCAAGTAATATTCGGCATGCTAATTACATTGCCGGTTGCCAAATTGCATTATCTCTTATAGTTTCCGAGATATGGACTATCGATAATTTACACCTTAGGCTCTGCTTCTAACTTGGGCCCAAATTGTAAAATGGTCTTATCTATTGGCGATTTCGTTGCAATTCACATTCCAAGTAATATTCGGCATGCTAATTACATTGCCGGTTGCCAAATTGCATTATCTCTTATAGTTTCCGAGATATGGACTATCGATAATTTACACCTTAGGCTCTGCTTCTAACTTGGGCCCAAATTGTAAAATGGTCTTATCTATTGGCGATTTCGTTCCAATTCACATTCCAAGTAATATTCGGCATGCTAATTACATTGCCGGTTGCCAAATTGCATTATCTCTTATAGTTTCCGAGATATGGACTATCGATAATTTACACCATAGGCTCTGCTTCTAACTTGGGCCCAAATTGTAAAATGGTCTTATCTATTGGCGATTTCGTTCCAATTCACATTCCAAGTAATATTCGGCATGCTAATTACATTGCCGTTTGCCAAATTGAATTATCTCTTATAGTTTCCGAGATATGGACTATCGATAATTTACACCTTAGGCTCTGCTTCTAACTTGGGCCCAAATTGTAAAATGGTCTTACCTATTGGCGATTTCGTTCCAATTCACATTCCAAGTAATATTCGGCATGCTAATTACATTGCCGGTTGCCAAATTGCATTATCTCTTATAGTTTCCGAGATATGGACTATCGATAATTTACACCTTAGGCTCTGCTTCTAACTTGGGCCCAAATTGTAAAATGGTCTTATCTATTGGCGATTTCGTTCCAATTCACATTCCAAGTAATATTCGGCATGCTAATTACATTGCCGGTTGCCAAATTGCATTATCTCTTATAGTTTCCGAGATATGGACTATCGATAATTTACACCTTAGGCTCTGCTTCTAACTTGGGCCCAAATTGTAAAATGGTCTTATCTATTGGCGATTTCGTTCCAATTCACATTCCAAGTAATATTCGGCATGCTAATTACGTTGCCGGTTGCCAAATTGCATTATCTCTTATAGTTTCCGAGATATGGACTATCGATAATTTACACCATAGGCTCTGCTTCTAACTTGGGCTCAAATTGTAAAATGGTCTTATCTATTGGCGATTTCGTTCCAATTCACATTCCAAGTAATATTCGGCATGCTAATTACATTGCCGGTTGCCAAATTGCATTATCTCTTTTAGTTTCCGAGATATGGACTATCGATAATTTACACCTTAGGCTCTGCTTCTAACTTGGGCCCAAATTGTAAAATGGTCTTATCTATTGGCAATTTCGTTCCAATTCACATTCCAAGTAATATTCGGCATGCTAATTACATTGCCGGTTGCCAAATTGAATTATCTTTTATAGTTTCCGAGATATGGACTATCGATAATTTACACCTTAGGCTCTGCTTCTAACTTGGGCCCAAATTGTAAAATGGTCTTACCTAATGGCGATTTCCTTCCAATTCACATTCCAAGTAATATTCGGCATGCTAATTACATTGCCGGTTGCCAAATTGCATTATCTCTTATAGTTTCCGAGATATGGACTATCGATAATTTACACCTTAGGCTCTGCTTCTAACTTGGGCCCAAAATGTAAAATGGTCTTATCTATTGGCGATTTCGTTCCAATTCACATTCCAAGTAATATTCGGCATGCTAATTACATTGCCGGTTGCCAAATTGCATTATCTCTTATAGTTTCCGAGATATGGACTATCGATAATTTACACCTTAGGCTCTGCTTCTAACTTGGGCCCAAATTGTAAAATGGTCTTATCTATTGGCGATTTCGTTCCAATTAACATTCCAAGTAATATTCGGCATGCTAATTACATTGCCGGTTGCCAAACTACATTATCTCTTATAGTTTCCGAGATATGGACTATCGATAATTTACATCTTAGGCTCTGCTTCTAACTTGGGCCCAAATTGTAAAATGGTCTTATCTATTGGCGATTTCGTTCCAATTCACACTCCAAGTAATATTCGGCATGCTAATTACATTGCCGGTTGCGAAATTGCATTATCTCTTATAGTTTCCGAGATATGGACTATCGATAATTTACACCTTAGGCTCTGCTTCTAACTTGGGCCCAAATTGTAAAATGGTCTTATCTATTGGCGATTTCGTTCCAATTCACACTCCAAGTAATATTCGGCATGCTAATTACATTGCCGGTTGCGAAATTGCATTATCTCTTATAGTTTCCGAGATATGGACTATCGATAATTTACACCTTAGGCTCTGCTTCTAACTTGGGCCCAAATTGTAAAATGATCTTATCTATTGGCGATTTCGTTCCAATTCACATTCCAAGTAATATTCGGCATGCTAATTACATTGCCGGTTGCCAAATTGCATTATCTCTTATAGTTTCCGAGATATGGACTATCGATAATTTACACCTTAGGCTCTGCTTCTAACTTGGGCCCAAATTGTAAAATGGTCTTATCTATTGGCGATTTCGTTCCAATTCACATTCCAAGTAATATTCGGCATGCTAATTACATTGCCGGTTGCCAAATTGCATTATCTCTTATAGTTTCCGAGATATGGACTATCGATAATTTACACCTTAGGCTCTGCTTCTAACTTGGGCCCAAATTGTAAAATGGTCTTATCTATTAGCAATTTCGTCCCAATTTACATTCCAAGTGATATTCGGCATGCTAATTACATTGCCGGTTGCGAAATTGCATTATCTCTTATAGTTTCCGAGATATGGACTATCAATAATTTACACTTTAGGCTCTGCTTCTAACTTGGGCCCAAATTGTAAAATGGTCTTATCTATTGGCGATTTCGTTCCAATTCACATTCCAAGTAATATTCGGCATGCTAATTACATTGCCGGTTGCCAAATTGCATTATCTCTTATAGTTTCCGAGATATGGACTATCGATAATTTACACCTTAGGCTCTGCTTCTAACTTGGGCCCAAATTGTAAAATGGTCTTATCTATTGGCGATTTCGTTCCAATTCACATTCCAAGTAATATTCGGCATGCTAATTACATTGCCGGTTGCCAAATTGCTTTATCTCTTATAGTTTCCGAGATATGGACTATCGATAATTTACACCTTAGGCTCTGCTTCTAACTTGGGCCCAAATTGTAAAATGGTCTTATCTATTGGCGATTTCGTTCCAATTCACATTCCAAGTAATATTCGGCATGCTAATTACATTGCCGGTTGCCAAATTGCATTATCTCTTATAGTTTCCGAGATATGGACTATCGATAATTTACACCATAGGCTCTGCTTCTAACTTGGGCCCAAATTGTAAAATGGTCTTATCTATTGGCGATTTCGTTCCAATTCACATTCCAAGTAATATTCGGCATGCTAATTACATTGCCGTTTGCCAAATTGAATTATCTCTTATAGTTTCCGAGATATGGACTATCGATAATTTACACCTTAGGCTCTGCTTCTAACTTGGGCCCAAATTGTAAAATGGTCTTACCTATTGGCGATTTCGTTCCAATTCACATTCCAAGTAATATTCGGCATGCTAATTACATTGCCGGTTGCCAAATTGCATTATCTCTTATAGTTTCCGAGATATGGACTATCGATAATTTACACCTTAGGCTCTGCTTCTAACTTGGGCCCAAATTGTAAAATGGTCTTATCTATTGGCGATTTCGTTGCAATTCACATTCCAAGTAATATTCGGCATGCTAATTACATTGCCGGTTGCCAAATTGCATTATCTCTTATAGTTTCCGAGATATGGACTATCGATAATTTACACCTTAGGCTCTGCTTCTAACTTGGGCCCAAATTGTAAAATGGTCTTATCTATTGGCGATTTCGTTCCAATTCACATTCCAAGTAATATTCGGCATGCTAATTACATTGCCGGTTGCCAAATTGCATTATCTCTTATAGTTTCCGAGATATGGACTATCGATAATTTACACCATAGGCTCTGCTTCTAACTTGGGCCCAAATTGTAAAATGGTCTTATCTATTGGCGATTTCGTTCCAATTCACATTCCAAGTAATATTCGGCATGCTAATTACATTGCCGTTTGCCAAATTGAATTATCTCTTATAGTTTCCGAGATATGGACTATCGATAATTTACACCTTAGGCTCTGCTTCTAACTTGGGCCCAAATTGTAAAATGGTCTTACCTATTGGCGATTTCGTTCCAATTCACATTCCAAGTAATATTCGGCATGCTAATTACATTGCCGGTTGCCAAATTGCATTATCTCTTATAGTTTCCGAGATATGGACTATCGATAATTTACACCTTAGGCTCTGCTTCTAACTTGGGCCCAAATTGTAAAATGGTCTTATCTATTGGCGATTTCGTTCCAATTCACATTCCAAGTAATATTCGGCATGCTAATTACATTGCCGGTTGCCAAATTGCATTATCTCTTATAGTTTCCGAGATATGGACTATCGATAATTTACACCTTAGGCTCTGCTTCTAACTTGGGCCCAAATTGTAAAATGGTCTTATCTATTGGCGATTTCGTTCCAATTCACATTCCAAGTAATATTCGGCATGCTAATTACATTGCCGGTTGCCAAATTGCATTATCTCTTATAGTTTCCGAGATATGGACTATCGATAATTTACACCATAGGCTCTGCTTCTAACTTGGGCCCAAATTGTAAAATGGTCTTATCTATTGGCGATTTCGTTCCAATTCACATTCCAAGTAATATTCGGCATGCTAATTACATTGCCGTTTGCCAAATTGAATTATCTCTTATAGTTTCCGAGATATGGACTATCGATAATTTACACCTTAGGCTCTGCTTCTAACTTGGGCCCAAATTGTAAAATGGTCTTACCTATTGGCGATTTCGTTCCAATTCACATTCCAAGTAATATTCGGCATGCTAATTACATTGCCGGTTGCCAAATTGCATTATCTCTTATAGTTTCCGAGATATGGACTATCGATAATTTACAACTTAGGCTCTGCTTCTAACTTGGGCCCAAATTGTAAAATGATCTTATCTATTGGCGATTTCGTTCCAATTCACATTCCAAGTAATATTCGGCATGCTAATTACATTGCCGGTTGCCAAATTGCATTATCTCTTATAGTTTCCGAGATATGGACTATCGATAATTTACACCTTAGGCTCTGCTTCTAACTTGGGCCCAAATTGTAAAATGGTCTTACCTATTGGCGATTTCGTTCCAATTCACATTCCAAGTAATATTCGGCATGCTAATTACATTGCCGGTTGCCAAATTGCATTATCTCTTATAGTTTCCGAGATATGGACTATCGATAATTTACACCTTAGGCTCTGCTTCTAACTTGGGCCCAAATTGTAAAATGGTCTTATCTATTGGCGATTTCGTTCCAATTCACATTCCAAGTAATATTCGGCATGCTAATTACATTGCCGGTTGCCAAATTGCATTATCTCTTATAGTTTCCGAGATATGGACTATCGATAATTTACACCTTAGGCTCTGCTTCTAACTTGGGCCCAAATTGTAAAATGGTCTTATCTATTAGCGATTTCGTCCCAATTTACATTCCAAGTGATATTCGGCATGCTAATTACATTGCCGGTTGCGAAATTGCATTATCTCTTATAGTTTCCGAGATATGGACTATCAATAATTTACACCTTAGGCTCTGCTTCTAACTTGGGCCCAAATTGTAAAATGGTCTTATCTATTGGCGATTTCGTTCCAATTCACATTCCAAGTAATATTCGGCATGCTAATTACATTGCCGGTTGCCAAATTGCATTATCTCTTATAGTTTCCGAGATATGGACTATCGATAATTTACACCTTAGGCTCTGCTTCTAACTTGGGCCCAAATTGTAAAATGGTCTTATCTATTGGCGATTTCGTTCCAATTCACATTCCAAGTAATATTCGGCATGCTAATTACATTGCCGTTTGCCAAATTGAATTATCTCTTATAGTTTCCGAGATATGGACTATCGATAATTTACACCTTAGGCTCTGCTTCTAACTTGGGCCCAAATTGTAAAATGGTCTTACCTATTGGCGATTTCGTTCCAATTCACATTCCAAGTAATATTCGGCATGCTAATTACATCTCGGTTGCCAAATTGCATTATCTCTTATAGTTTCCGAGATATGGACTATCGATAATTTACACCTTAGGCTCTGCTTCTAACTTGGGCCCAAATTGTAAAATGGTCTTATCTATTGGCGATTTCGTTGCAATTCACATTCCAAGTAATATTCGGCATGCTAATTACATTGCCGGTTGCCAAATTGCATTATCTCTTATAGTTTCCGAGATATGGACTATCGATAATTTACACCTTAGGCTCTGCTTCTAACTTGGGCCCAAATTGTAAAATGGTCTTATCTATTGGCGATTTCGTTCCAATTCATATTCCAAGTAATATTCGGCATGCTAATTACATTGCCGGTTGCCAAATTGCATTATCTCTTATAGTTTCCGAGATATGGACTATCGATAATTTACACCTTAGGCTCTGCTTCTAACTTGGGCCCAAATTGTAAAATGGTCTTATCTATTGGCGATTTCGTTCCAATTCACATTCCAAGTAATATTCGGCATGCTAATTACATTGCCGGTTGCCAAATTGCATTATCTCTTATAGTTTCCGAGATATGGACTATCGATAATTTACACCTTAGGCTCTGCTTCTAACTTGGACCCAAATTGTAAAATGGTCTTACCTATTGGCGATTTCGTTCCAATTCACACTCCAAGTAATATTCGGCATGCTAATTACATTGCCGGTTGCGAAATTGCATTATCTCTTATAGTTTCCGAGATATGGACTATCAATAATTTACACCTTAGGCTCTGCTTCTAACTTGGGCCCAAATTGTAAAATGGTCTTATCTATTGGCGATTTCGTTCCAATTCACATTCCAAGTAATATTCGGCATGCTAATTACATTGCCGGTTGCCAAATTGCATTATCTCTTATAGTTTCCGAGATATGGACTATCAATAATTTACACCTTAGGCCCTGCTTCTAACTTGGGCCCAAATTGTAAAATGGTCTTATCTATTGGCGATTTCGTTCCAATTCACATTCCAAGTAATATTCGGCATGCTAATTACATTGCCGGTTGCCAAATTGCATTATCTCTTATAGTTTCCCAGATATGGACTATCGATAATTTACACCTTAGGCTCTGCTTCTAACTTGGGCCCAAATTGTAAAATGGTCTTATCTGTTGGCGATTTAGTCCCAATTCACATTCCAAGTGATATTCGGCATGCTAATTACATTGCCGGTTGCGAAATTGCATTATCTCTTATAGTTTCCGAGATATGGACTATCGATAATTTACACCTTAGGCTCTGCTTCTAACTTGGGCCCAAATTGTAAAATGGTCTTATCTATTGGCGATTTCGTTCCAATTCACATTCCAAGTAATATTCGGCATGCTAATTACATTGCCGGTTGCCAAATTGCATTATCTCTTATAGTTTCCGAGATATGGACTATCGATAATTTACACCTTAGGCTCTGTTTCTAACTTGGGCCCAAATTGTAAAATGGTCTTATCTATTGGCGATTTCGTTCCAATTCACATTCCAAGTTATATTCGGCATGCTAATTACATTGCCGGTTGCCAAATTGCATTATCTCTTATAGTTTCCGAGATATGGACTATCGATAATTTACACCTTAGGCTCTGCTTCTAACTTGGGCCCAAATTGTAAAATGGTCTTATCTATTGGCGATTTCGTTCCAATTCACATTCCAAGTAATATTCGGCATGCTAATTACATTGCCGGTTGCCAAATTGCATTATCTCTTATAGTTTCCGAGATATGGACTATCGATAATTTACACCTTAGGCTCTGCTTCTAACTTGGGCCCAAATTGTAAAATGGTCTTATCTATTGGCGATTTCGTTCCAATTCACACTCCAAGTAATATTCGGCATGCTAATTACATTGCCGGTTGCGAAATTGCATTATCTCTTATAGTTTCCGAGATATGGACTATCAATAATTTACACCTTAGGCTCTGCTTCTAACTTGGGCCCAAATTGTAAAATGGCCTTTTCTATTGGCGATTTCGTTCCAATTCATATTCCAAGTAATATTCGGCATGCTAATTACATTGCCGGTTGCCAAATTGCATTATCTCTTATAGTTTCCGAGATATGGACTATCGATAATTTACACCTTAGGCTCTGCTTCTAACTTGGGCCCAAATTGTAAAATGGTCTTATCTATTGGCGATTTCGTTCCAATTCACACTCCAAGTAATATTCGGCATGCTAATTACATTGCCGGTTGCGAAATTGCATTATCTCTTATAGTTTCCGAGATATGGACTATCAATAATTTACACCTTAGGCTCTGCTTCTAACTTGGGCCCAAATTGTAAAATGGTCTTATCTATTGGCGATTTCGTTCCAATTCACATTCCAAGTAATATTCGGCATGCTAATTACATTGCCGGTTGCCAAATTGCATTATCTCTTATAGTTTCCGAGATATGGACTATCAATAATTTACACCTTAGGCCCTGCTTCTAACTTGGGCCCAAATTGTAAAATGGTCTTATCTATTGGCGATTTCGTTCCAATTCACATTCCAAGTAATATTCGGCATGCTAATTACATTGCCGGTTGCCAAATTGCATTATCTCTTATAGTTTCCCAGATATGGACTATCGATAATTTACACCTTAGGCTCTGCTTCTAACTTGGGCCCAAATTGTAAAATGGTCTTATCTGTTGGCGATTTAGTCCCAATTCACATTCCAAGTGATATTCGGCATGCTAATTACATTGCCGGTTGCGAAATTGCATTATCTCTTATAGTTTCCGAGATATGGACTATCGATAATTTACACCTTAGGCTCTGCTTCTAACTTGGGCCCAAATTGTAAAATGGTCTTATCTATTGGCGATTTCGTTCCAATTCACATTCCAAGTAATATTCGGCATGCTAATTACATTGCCGGTTGCCAAATTGCATTATCTCTTATAGTTTCCGAGATATGGACTATCGATAATTTACACCTTAGGCTCTGCTTCTAACTTGGGCCCAAATTGTAAAATGGTCTTATCTATTGGCGATTTCGTTCCAATTCACATTCCAAGTTATATTCGGCATGCTAATTACATTGCCGGTTGCCAAATTGCATTATCTCTTATAGTTTCCGAGATATGGACTATCGATAATTTACACCTTAGGCTCTGCTTCTAACTTGGGCCCAAATTGTAAAATGGTCTTATCTATTGGCGATTTCGTTCCAATTCACATTCCAAGTAATATTCGGCATGCTAATTACATTGCCGGTTGCCAAATTGCATTATCTCTTATAGTTTCCGAGATATGGACTATCGATAATTTACACCTTAGGCTCTGCTTCTAACTTGGGCCCAAATTGTAAAATGGTCTTATCTATTGGCGATTTCGTTCCAATTCACACTCCAAGTAATATTCGGCATGCTAATTACATTGCCGGTTGCGAAATTGCATTATCTCTTATAGTTTCCGAGATATGGACTATCAATAATTTACACCTTAGGCTCTGCTTCTAACTTGGGCCCAAATTGTAAAATGGCCTTTTCTATTGGCGATTTCGTTCCAATTCACATTCCAAGTAATATTCGGCATGCTAATTACATTGCCGGTTGCCAAATTGCATTATCTCTTATAGTTTCCGAGATATGGACTATCGATAATTTACACCTTAGGCTCTGCTTCTAACTTGGGCCCAAATTGTAAAATGGTCTTATCTATTGGCGATTTCGTTCCAATTCACATTCCAAGTACTATTCGGCATGCTAATTACATTGCCGGTTGCCAAATTGCATTATCTCTTATAGTTTCCGAGATATGGACTATCGATAATTTACACCTTAGGCTCTGCTTCTAACTTGGGCCCAAATTGTAAAATGGTCTTCTCTATTGGCGATTTCGTTCCAATTCACATTCCAAGTAATATTCGGCATGCTAATTACATTGCCGGTTGCCAAATTGCATTATCTCTTATAGTTTCCGAGATATGGACTATCGATAATTTACACCTTAGGCTCTGCTTCTAACTTGGGCCCAAATTGTAAAATGGTCTTATCTATTGGCAATTTCGTTCCAATTCACATTCCAAGTAATATTCGGCATGCTAATTACATTGCCGGTTGCCAAATTGAATTATCTCTTATAGTTTCCGAGATATGGACTATCGATAATTTACACCTTAGGCTCTGCTTCTAACTTGGGCCCAAATTGTAAAATGGTCTTACCTAATGGCGATTTCCTTCCAATTCACATTCCAAGTAATATTCGGCATGCTAATTACATTGCCGGTTGCCAAATTGCATTATCTCTTATAGTTTCCGAGATATGGACTATCGATAATTTACACCTTAGGCTCTGCTTCTAACTTGGGCCCAAATTGTAAAATGGTCTTATCTATTGGCGATTTCGTTCCAATACACATTCCAAGTAATATTCGGCATTCTAATTACATTGCCGGTTGCCAAATTGCATTATCTCTTATAGTTTCCGAGATATGGACTATCGATAATTTACACCTTAGGCTCTGCTTCTAACTTGGGCCCAAAATGTAAAATGGTCTTATCTATTGGCGATTTCGTTCCAATTCACATTCCAAGTAATATTCGGCATGCTAATTACATTGCCGGTTGCCAAATTGCATTATCTCTTATAGTTTCCGAGATATGGACTATCGATAATTTACACCTTAGGCTCTGCTTCTAACTTGGGCCCAAATTGTAAAATGGTCTTATCTATTGGCGATTTCGTTCCAATTAACATTCCAAGTAATATTCGGCATGCTAATTACATTGCCGGTTGCCAAACTACATTATCTCTTATAGTTTCCGAGATATGGACTATCGATAATTTACATCTTAGGCTCTGCTTCTAACTTGGGCCCAAATTGTAAAATGGTCTTATCTATTGGCGATTTCGTTCCAATTCACACTCCAAGTAATATTCGGCATGCTAATTACATTGCCGGTTGCGAAATTGCATTATCTCTTATAGTTTCCGAGATATGGACTATCGATAATTTACACCTTAGGCTCTGCTTCTAACTTGGGCCCAAATTGTAAAATGGTCTTATCTATTGGCGATTTCGTTCCAATTCACACTCCAAGTAATATTCGGCATGCTAATTACATTGCCGGTTGCGAAATTGCATTATCTCTTATAGTTTCCGAGATATGGACTATCGATAATTTACACCTTAGGCTCTGCTTCTAACTTGGGCCCAAATTGTAAAATGATCTTATCTATTGGCGATTTCGTTCCAATTCACATTCCAAGTAATATTCGGCATGCTAATTACATTGCCGGTTGCCAAATTGCATTATCTCTTATAGTTTCCGAGATATGGACTATCGATAATTTACACCTTAGGCTCTGCTTCTAACTTGGGCCCAAATTGTAAAATGGTCTTATCTATTGGCGATTTCGTTCCAATTCACATTCCAAGTAATATTCGGCATGCTAATTACATTGCCGGTTGCCAAATTGCATTATCTCTTATAGTTTCCGAGATATGGACTATCGATAATTTACACCTTAGGCTCTGCTTCTAACTTGGGCCCAAATTGTAAAATGGTCTTATCTATTAGCGATTTCGTCCCAATTTACATTCCAAGTGATATTCGGCATGCTAATTACATTGCCGGTTGCGAAATTGCATTATCTCTTATAGTTTCCGAGATATGGACTATCAATAATTTACACTTTAGGCTCTGCTTCTAACTTGGGCCCAAATTGTAAAATGGTCTTATCTATTGGCGATTTCGTTCCAATTCACATTCCAAGTAATATTCGGCATGCTAATTACATTGCCGGTTGCCAAATTGCATTATCTCTTATAGTTTCCGAGATATGGACTATCGATAATTTACACCTTAGGCTCTGCTTCTAACTTGGGCCCAAATTGTAAAATGGTCTTATCTATTGGCGATTTCGTTCCAATTCACATTCCAAGTAATATTCGGCATGCTAATTACATTGCCGGTTGCCAAATTGCATTATCTCTTATAGTTTCCGAGATATGGACTATCGATAATTTACACCTTAGGCTCTGCTTCTAACTTGGGCCCAAATTGTAAAATGGTCTTATCTATTGGCGATTTCGTTCCAATTCACATTCCAAGTACTATTCGGCATGCTAATTACATTGCCGGTTGCCAAATTGCATTATCTCTTATAGTTTCCGAGATATGGACTATCGATAATTTACACCTTAGGCTCTGCTTCTAACTTGGGCCCAAATTGTAAAATGGTCTTCTCTATTGGCGATTTCGTTCCAATTCACATTCCAAGTAATATTCGGCATGCTAATTACATTGCCGGTTGCCAAATTGCATTATCTCTTATAGTTTCCGAGATATGGACTATCGATAATTTACACCTTAGGCTCTGCTTCTAACTTGGGCCCAAATTGTAAAATGGTCTTATCTATTGGCAATTTCGTTCCAATTCACATTCCAAGTAATATTCGGCATGCTAATTACATTGCCGGTTGCCAAATTGAATTATCTCTTATAGTTTCCGAGATATGGACTATCGATAATTTACACCTTAGGCTCTGCTTCTAACTTGGGCCCAAAATGTAAAATGGTCTTATCTATTGGCGATTTCGTTCCAATTCACATTCCAAGTAATATTCGGCATGCTAATTACATTGCCGGTTGCCAAATTGCATTATCTCTTATAGTTTCCGAGATATGGACTATCGATAATTTACACCTTAGGCTCTGCTTCTAACTTGGGCCCAAATTGTAAAATGGTCTTATCTATTGGCGATTTCGTTCCAATTAACATTCCAAGTAATATTCGGCATGCTAATTACATTGCCGGTTGCCAAACTACATTATCTCTTATAGTTTCCGAGATATGGACTATCGATAATTTACATCTTAGGCTCTGCTTCTAACTTGGGCCCAAAATGTAAAATGGTCTTATCTATTGGCGATTTCGTTCCAATTCGCATTCCAAGTAATATTCGGCATGCTAATTACATTGCCGGTTGCCAAATTGCATTATCTCTTATAGTTTCCGAGATATGGACTATCGATAATTTACACCTTAGGCTCTGCTTCTAACTTGGGCCCAAATTGTAAAATGGTCTTATCTATTGGCGATTTCGTTCCAATTAACATTCCAAGTAATATTCGGCATGCTAATTACATTGCCGGTTGCCAAACTACATTATCTCTTATAGTTTCCGAGATATGGACTATCGATAATTTACATCTTAGGCTCTGCTTCTAACTTGGGCCCAAATTGTAAAATGGTCTTATCTATTGGCGATTTCGTTCCAATTCACACTCCAAGTAATATTCGGCATGCTAATTACATTGCCGGTTGCGAAATTGCATTATCTCTTATAGTTTCCGAGATATGGACTATCGATAATTTACACCTTAGGCTCTGCTTCTAACTTGGGCCCAAATTGTAAAATGGTCTTATCTATTGGCGATTTCGTTCCAATTCACACTCCAAGTAATATTCGGCATGCTAATTACATTGCCGGTTGCGAAATTGCATTATCTCTTATAGTTTCCGAGATATGGACTATCGATAATTTACACCTTAGGCTCTGCTTCTAACTTGGGCCCAAATTGTAAAATGATCTTATCTATTGGCGATTTCGTTCCAATTCACATTCCAAGTAATATTCGGCATGCTAATTACATTGCCGGTTGCCAAATTGCATTATCTCTTATAGTTTCCGAGATATGGACTATCGATAATTTACACCTTAGGCTCTGCTTCTAACTTGGGCCCAAATTGTAAAATGGTCTTATCTATTGGCGATTTCGTTCCAATTCACATTCCAAGTAATATTCGGCATGCTAATTACATTGCCGGTTGCCAAATTGCATTATCTCTTATAGTTTCCGAGATATGGACTATCGATAATTTACACCTTAGGCTCTGCTTCTAACTTGGGCCCAAATTGTAAAATGGTCTTATCTATTAGCGATTTCGTCCCAATTTACATTCCAAGTGATATTCGGCATGCTAATTACATTGCCGGTTGCGAAATTGCATTATCTCTTATAGTTTCCGAGATATGGACTATCAATAATTTACACTTTAGGCTCTGCTTCTAACTTGGGCCCAAATTGTAAAATGGTCTTATCTATTGGCGATTTCGTTCCAATTCACATTCCAAGTAATATTCGGCATGCTAATTACATTGCCGGTTGCCAAATTGCATTATCTCTTATAGTTTCCGAGATATGGACTATCGATAATTTACACCTTAGGCTCTGCTTCTAACTTGGGCCCAAATTGTAAAATGGTCTTATCTATTGGCGATTTCGTTCCAATTCACATTCCAAGTAATATTCGGCATGCTAATTACATTGCCGGTTGCCAAATTGCTTTATCTCTTATAGTTTCCGAGATATGGACTATCGATAATTTACACCTTAGGCTCTGCTTCTAACTTGGGCCCAAATTGTAAAATGGTCTTATCTATTGGCGATTTCGTTCCAATTCACATTCCAAGTAATATTCGGCATGCTAATTACATTGCCGGTTGCCAAATTGCATTATCTCTTATAGTTTCCGAGATATGGACTATCGATAATTTACACCATAGGCTCTGCTTCTAACTTGGGCCCAAATTGTAAAATGGTCTTATCTATTGGCGATTTCGTTCCAATTCACATTCCAAGTAATATTCGGCATGCTAATTACATTGCCGTTTGCCAAATTGAATTATCTCTTATAGTTTCCGAGATATGGACTATCGATAATTTACACCTTAGGCTCTGCTTCTAACTTGGGCCCAAATTGTAAAATGGTCTTATCTATTGGCGATTTCGTTCCAATTCACATTCCAAGTAATATTCGGCATGCTAATTACATTGCCGGTTGCCAAATTGCATTATCTCTTATAGTTTCCGAGATATGGACTATCGATAATTTACACCTTAGGCTCTGCTTCTAACTTGGGCCCAAATTGTAAAATGGTCTTATCTATTGGCGATTTCGTTGCAATTCACATTCCAAGTAATATTCGGCATGCTAATTACATTGCCGGTTGCCAAATTGCATTATCTCTTATAGTTTCCGAGATATGGACTATCGATAATTTACACCTTAGGCTCTGCTTCTAACTTGGGCCCAAATTGTAAAATGGTCTTATCTATTGGCGATTTCGTTCCAATTCACATTCCAAGTAATATTCGGCATGCTAATTACATTGCCGGTTGCCAAATTGCATTATCTCTTATAGTTTCCGAGATATGGACTATCGATAATTTACACCATAGGCTCTGCTTCTAACTTGGGCCCAAATTGTAAAATGGTCTTATCTATTGGCGATTTCGTTCCAATTCACATTCCAAGTAATATTCGGCATGCTAATTACATTGCCGTTTGCCAAATTGAATTATCTCTTATAGTTTCCGAGATATGGACTATCGATAATTTACACCTTAGGCTCTGCTTCTAACTTGGGCCCAAATTGTAAAATGGTCTTACCTATTGGCGATTTCGTTCCAATTCACATTCCAAGTAATATTCGGCATGCTAATTACATTGCCGGTTGCCAAATTGCATTATCTCTTATAGTTTCCGAGATATGGACTATCGATAATTTACACCTTAGGCTCTGCTTCTAACTTGGGCCCAAATTGTAAAATGGTCTTATCTATTGGCGATTTCGTTCCAATTCACATTCCAAGTAATATTCGGCATGCTAATTACATTGCCGGTTGCCAAATTGCATTATCTCTTATAGTTTCCGAGATATGGACTATCGATAATTTACACCTTAGGCTCTGCTTCTAACTTGGGCCCAAATTGTAAAATGGTCTTATCTATTGGCGATTTCGTTCCAATTCACATTCCAAGTAATATTCGGCATGCTAATTACATTGCCGGTTGCCAAATTGCATTATCTCTTATAGTTTCCGAGATATGGACTATCGATAATTTACACCATAGGCTCTGCTTCTAACTTGGGCCCAAATTGTAAAATGGTCTTATCTATTGGCGATTTCGTTCCAATTCACATTCCAAGTAATATTCGGCATGCTAATTACATTGCCGTTTGCCAAATTGAATTATCTCTTATAGTTTCCGAGATATGGACTATCGATAATTTACACCTTAGGCTCTGCTTCTAACTTGGGCCCAAATTGTAAAATGGTCTTACCTATTGGCGATTTCGTTCCAATTCACATTCCAAGTAATATTCGGCATGCTAATTACATTGCCGGTTGCCAAATTGCATTATCTCTTATAGTTTCCGAGATATGGACTAACGATAATTTACAACTTAGGCTCTGCTTCTAACCTGGGCCCAAATTGTAAAATGATCTTATCTATTGGCGATTTCGTTCCAATTCACATTCCAAGTAATATTCGGCATGCTAATTACATTGCCGGTTGCCAAATTGCATTATCTCTTATAGTTTCCGAGATATGGACTATCGATAATTTACACCTTAGGCTCTGCTTCTAACTTGGGCCCAAATTGTAAAATGGTCTTACCTATTGGCGATTTCGTTCCAATTCACATTCCAAGTAATATTCGGCATGCTAATTACATTGCCGGTTGCCAAATTGCATTATCTCTTATAGTTTCCGAGATATGGACTATCGATAATTTACACCTTAGGCTCTGCTTCTAACTTGGGCCCAAATTGTAAAATGGTCTTATCTATTGGCGATTTCGTTCCAATTCACATTCCAAGTAATATTCGGCATGCTAATTACATTGCCGGTTGCCAAATTGCATTATCTCTTATAGTTTCCGAGATATGGACTATCGATAATTTACACCTTAGGCTCTGCTTCTAACTTGGGCCCAAATTGTAAAATGGTCTTATCTATTAGCGATTTCGTCCCAATTTACATTCCAAGTGATATTCGGCATGCTAATTACATTGCCGGTTGCGAAATTGCATTATCTCTTATAGTTTCCGAGATATGGACTATCAATAATTTACACCTTAGGCTCTGCTTCTAACTTGGGCCCAAATTGTAAAATGGTCTTATCTATTGGCGATTTCGTTCCAATTCACATTCCAAGTAATATTCGGCATGCTAATTACATTGCCGGTTGCCAAATTGCATTATCTCTTATAGTTTCCGAGATATGGACTATCGATAATTTACACCGTAGGCTCTGCTTCTAACTTGGGCCCAAATTGTAAAATGGTCTTATCTATTGGCGATTTCGTTCCAATTCACATTCCAAGTAATATTCGGCATGCTAATTACATTGCCGTTTGCCAAATTGAATTATCTCTTATAGTTTCCGAGATATGGACTATCGATAATTTACACCTTAGGCTCTGCTTCTAACTTGGGCCCAAATTGTAAAATGGTCTTACCTATTGGCGATTTCGTTCCAATTCACATTCCAAGTAATATTCGGCATGCTAATTACATCTCGGTTGCCAAATTGCATTATCTCTTATAGTTTCCGAGATATGGACTATCGATAATTTACACCTTAGGCTCTGCTTCTAACTTGGGCCCAAATTGTAAAATGGTCTTATCTATTGGCGATTTCGTTGCAATTCACATTCCAAGTAATATTCGGCATGCTAATTACATTGCCGGTTGCCAAATTGCATTATCTCTTATAGTTTCCGAGATATGGACTATCGATAATTTACACCTTAGGCTCTGCTTCTAACTTGGGCCCAAATTGTAAAATGGTCTTATCTATTGGCGATTTCGTTCCAATTCACATTCCAAGTAATATTCGGCATGCTAATTACATTGCCGGTTGCCAAATTGCATTATCTCTTATAGTTTCCGAGATATGGACTATCGATAATTTACACCTTAGGCTCTGCTTCTAACTTGGGCCCAAATTGTAAAATGGTCTTATCTATTGGCGATTTCGTTCCAATTCACATTCCAAGTAATATTCGGCATGCTAATTACATTGCCGGTTGCCAAATTGCATTATCTCTTATAGTTTCCGAGATATGGACTATCGATAATTTACACCTTAGGCTCTGCTTCTAACTTGGACCCAAATTGTAAAATGGTCTTACCTATTGGCGATTTCGTTCCAATTCACACTCCAAGTAATATTCGGCATGCTAATTACATTGCCGGTTGCGAAATTGCATTATCTCTTATAGTTTCCGAGATATGGACTATCAATAATTTACACCTTAGGCTCTGCTTCTAACTTGGGCCCAAATTGTAAAATGGTCTTATCTATTGGCGATTTCGTTCCAATTCACATTCCAAGTAATATTCGGCATGCTAATTACATTGCCGGTTGCCAAATTGCATTATCTCTTATAGTTTCCCAGATATGGACTATCGATAATTTACACCTTAGGCTCTGCTTCTAACTTGGGCCCAAATTGTAAAATGGTCTTATCTGTTGGCGATTTAGTCCCAATTCACATTCCTAGTGATATTCGGCATGCTAATTACATTGCCGGTTGCGAAATTGCATTATCTCTTATAGTTTCCGAGATATGGACTATCGATAATTTACACCTTAGGCTCTGCTTCTAACTTGGGCCCAAATTGTAAAATGGTCTTATCTATTGGCGATTTCGTTCCAATTCACATTCCAAGTAATATTCGGCATGCTAATTACATTGCCGGTTGCCAAATTGCATTATCTCTTATAGTTTCCGAGATATGGACTATCGATAATTTACACCTTAGGCTCTGCTTCTAACTTGGGCCCAAATTGTAAAATGGTCTTATCTATTGGCGATTTCGTTCCAATTCACATTCCAAGTTATATTCGGCATGCTAATTACATTGCCGGTTGCCAAATTGCATTATCTCTTATAGTTTCCGAGATATGGACTATCGATAATTTACACCTTAGGCTCTGCTTCTAACTTGGGCCCAAATTGTAAAATGGTCTTATCTATTGGCGATTTCGTTCCAATTCACATTCCAAGTAATATTCGGCATGCTAATTACATTGCCGGTTGCGAAATTGCATTATCTCTTATAGTTTCCGAGATATGGACTATCAATAATTTACACCTTAGGCTCTGCTTCTAACTTGGGCCCAAATTGTAAAATGGCCTTTTCTATTGGCGATTTCGTTCCAATTCACATTCCAAGTAATATTCGGCATGCTAATTACATTGCCGGTTGCCAAATTGCATTATCTCTTATAGTTTCCGAGATATGGACTATCGATAATTTACACCTTAGGCTCTGCTTCTAACTTGGGCCCAAATTGTAAAATGGTCTTATCTATTGGCGATTTCGTCCCAATTCACATTCCAAGTGATATTCGGCATGCCTATTACATTGCCGGTTGCGAAATTGCATTATCTCTTATAGTTTCCGAGATATGGACTATCAATAATTTACACCTTAGGCCCTGCTTCTAACTTGGGCCCAAATTGTAAAATGGTCTTATCTATTGGCGATTTCGTTCCAATTCACATTCCAAGTAATATTCGGCATGCTAATTACATTGCCGGTTGCCAAATTGCATTATCTCTTATAGTTTCCCAGATATGGACTATCGATAATTTACACCTTAGGCTCTGCTTCTAACTTGGGCCCAAATTGTAAAATGGTCTTATCTGTTGGCGATTTAGTCCCAATTCACATTCCAAGTGATATTCGGCATGCTAATTACATTGCCGGTTGCGAAATTGCATTATCTCTTATAGTTTCCGAGATATGGACTATCGATAATTTACACCTTAGGCTCTGCTTCTAACTTGGGCCCAAATTGTAAAATGGTCTTATCTATTGGCGATTTCGTTCCAATTCACATTCCAAGTAATATTCGGCATGCTAATTACATTGCCGGTTGCCAAATTGCATTATCTCTTATAGTTTCCGAGATATGGACTATCGATAATTTACACCTTAGGCTCTGCTTCTAACTTGGGCCCAAATTGTAAAATGGTCTTATCTATTGGCGATTTCGTTCCAATTCACATTCCAAGTTATATTCGGCATGCTAATTACATTGCCGGTTGCCAAATTGCATTATCTCTTATAGTTTCCGAGATATGGACTATCGATAATTTACACCTTAGGCTCTGCTTCTAACTTGGGCCCAAATTGTAAAATGGTCTTATCTATTGGCGATTTCGTTCCAATTCACATTCCAAGTAATATTCGGCATGCTAATTACATTGCCGGTTGCCAAATTGCATTATCTCTTATAGTTTCCGAGATATGGACTATCGATAATTTACACCTTAGGCTCTGCTTCTAACTTGGGCCCAAATTGTAAAATGGTCTTATCTATTGGCGATTTCGTTCCAATTCACACTCCAAGTAATATTCGGCATGCTAATTACATTGCCGGTTGCGAAATTGCATTATCTCTTATAGTTTCCGAGATATGGACTATCAATAATTTACACCTTAGGCTCTGCTTCTAACTTGGGCCCAAATTGTAAAATGGCCTTTTCTATTGGCGATTTCGTTCCAATTCACATTCCAAGTAATATTCGGCATGCTAATTACATTGCCGGTTGCCAAATTGCATTATCTCTTATAGTTTCCGAGATATGGACTATCGATAATTTACACCTTAGGCTCTGCTTCTAACTTGGGCCCAAATTGTAAAATGGTCTTATCTATTGGCGATTTCGTTCCAATTCACATTCCAAGTACTATTCGGCATGCTAATTACATTGCCGGTTGCCAAATTGCATTATCTCTTATAGTTTCCGAGATATGGACTATCGATAATTTACACCTTAGGCTCTGCTTCTAACTTGGGCCCAAATTGTAAAATGGTCTTCTCTATTGGCGATTTCGTTCCAATTCACATTCCAAGTAATATTCGGCATGCTAATTACATTGCCGGTTGCCAAATTGCATTATCTCTTATAGTTTCCGAGATATGGACTATCGATAATTTACACCTTAGGCTCTGCTTCTAACTTGGGCCCAAATTGTAAAATGGTCTTATCTATTGGCAATTTCGTTCCAATTCACATTCCAAGTAATATTCGGCATGCTAATTACATTGCCGGTTGCCAAATTGAATTATCTCTTATAGTTTCCGAGATATGGACTATCGATAATTTACACCTTAGGCTCTGCTTCTAACTTGGGCCCAAATTGTAAAATGGTCTTACCTAATGGCGATTTCCTTCCAATTCACATTCCAAGTAATATTCGGCATGCTAATTACATTGCCGGTTGCCAAATTGCATTATCTCTTATAGTTTCCGAGATATGGACTATCGATAATTTACACCTTAGGCTCTGCTTCTAACTTGGGCCCAAATTGTAAAATGGTCTTATCTATTGGCGATTTCATTCCAATTCACATTCCAAGTAATATTCGGCATTCTAATTACATTGCCGGTTGCCAAATTGCATTATCTCTTATAGTTTCCGAGATATGGACTATCGATAATTTACACCTTAGGCTCTGCTTCTAACTTGGGCCCAAAATGTAAAATGGTCTTATCTATTGGCGATTTCGTTCCAATTCACATTCCAAGTAATATTCGGCATGCTAATTACATTGCCGGTTGCCAAATTGCATTATCTCTTATAGTTTCCGAGATATGGACTATCGATAATTTACACCTTAGGCTCTGCTTCTAACTTGGGCCCAAATTGTAAAATGGTCTTATCTATTGGCGATTTCGTTCCAATTAACATTCCAAGTAATATTCGGCATGCTAATTACATTGCCGGTTGCCAAACTACATTATCTCTTATAGTTTCCGAGATATGGACTATCGATAATTTACATCTTAGGCTCTGCTTCTAACTTGGGCCCAAATTGTAAAATGGTCTTATCTATTGGCGATTTCGTTCCAATTCACACTCCAAGTAATATTCGGCATGCTAATTACATTGCCGGTTGCGAAATTGCATTATCTCTTATAGTTTCCGAGATATGGACTATCGATAATTTACACCTTAGGCTCTGCTTCTAACTTGGGCCCAAATTGTAAAATGGTCTTATCTATTGGCGATTTCGTTCCAATTCACACTCCAAGTAATATTCGGCATGCTAATTACATTGCCGGTTGCGAAATTGCATTATCTCTTATAGTTTCCGAGATATGGACTATCGATAATTTACACCTTAGGCTCTGCTTCTAACTTGGGCCCAAATTGTAAAATGATCTTATCTATTGGCGATTTCGTTCCAATTCACATTCCAAGTAATATTCGGCATGCTAATTACATTGCCGGTTGCCAAATTGCATTATCTCTTATAGTTTCCGAGATATGGACTATCGATAATTTACACCTTAGGCTCTGCTTCTAACTTGGGCCCAAATTGTAAAATGGTCTTATCTATTGGCGATTTCGTTCCAATTCACATTCCAAGTAATATTCGGCATGCTAATTACATTGCCGGTTGCCAAATTGCATTATCTCTTATAGTTTCCGAGATATGGACTATCGATAATTTACACCTTAGGCTCTGCTTCTAACTTGGGCCCAAATTGTAAAATGGTCTTATCTATTAGCGATTTCGTCCCAATTTACATTCCAAGTGATATTCGGCATGCTAATTACATTGCCGGTTGCGAAATTGCATTATCTCTTATAGTTTCCGAGATATGGACTATCAATAATTTACACTTTAGGCTCTGCTTCTAACTTGGGCCCAAATTGTAAAATGGTCTTATCTATTGGCGATTTCGTTCCAATTCACATTCCAAGTAATATTCGGCATGCTAATTACATTGCCGGTTGCCAAATTGCATTATCTCTTATAGTTTCCGAGATATGGACTATCGATAATTTACACCTTAGGCTCTGCTTCTAACTTGGGCCCAAATTGTAAAATGGTCTTATCTATTGGCGATTTCGTTCCAATTCACATTCCAAGTAATATTCGGCATGCTAATTACATTGCCGGTTGCCAAATTGCATTATCTCTTATAGTTTCCGAGATATGGACTATCGATAATTTACACCTTAGGCTCTGCTTCTAACTTGGGCCCAAATTGTAAAATGGTCTTATCTATTGGCGATTTCGTTCCAATTCACATTCCAAGTACTATTCGGCATGCTAATTACATTGCCGGTTGCCAAATTGCATTATCTCTTATAGTTTCCGAGATATGGACTATCGATAATTTACACCTTAGGCTCTGCTTCTAACTTGGGCCCAAATTGTAAAATGGTCTTCTCTATTGGCGATTTCGTTCCAATTCACATTCCAAGTAATATTCGGCATGCTAATTACATTGCCGGTTGCCAAATTGCATTATCTCTTATAGTTTCCGAGATATGGACTATCGATAATTTACACCTTAGGCTCTGCTTCTAACTTGGGCCCAAATTGTAAAATGGTCTTATCTATTGGCAATTTCGTTCCAATTCACATTCCAAGTAATATTCGGCATGCTAATTACATTGCCGGTTGCCAAATTGAATTATCTCTTATAGTTTCCGAGATATGGACTATCGATAATTTACACCTTAGGCTCTGCTTCTAACTTGGGCCCAAATTGTAAAATGGTCTTACCTAATGGCGATTTCCTTCCAATTCACATTCCAAGTAATATTCGGCATGCTAATTACATTGCCGGTTGCCAAATTGCATTATCTCTTATAGTTTCCGAGATATGGACTATCGATAATTTACACCTTAGGCTCTGCTTCTAACTTGGGCCCAAATTGTAAAATGGTCTTATCTATTGGCGATTTCGTTCCAATTCACATTCCAAGTAATATTCGGCATTCTAATTACATTGCCGGTTGCCAAATTGCATTATCTCTTATAGTTTCCGAGATATGGACTATCGATAATTTACACCTTAGGCTCTGCTTCTAACTTGGGCCCAAAATGTAAAATGGTCTTATATATTGGCGATTTCGTTCCAATTCACATTCCAAGTAATATTCGGCATGCTAATTACATTGCCGGTTGCCAAATTGCATTATCTCTTATAGTTTCCGAGATATGGACTATCGATAATTTACACCTTAGGCTCTGCTTCTAACTTGGGCCCAAATTGTAAAATGGTCTTATCTATTGGCGATTTCGTTCCAATTAACATTCCAAGTAATATTCGGCATGCTAATTACATTGCCGGTTGCCAAACTACATTATCTCTTATAGTTTCCGAGATATGGACTATCGATAATTTACATCTTAGGCTCTGCTTCTAACTTGGGCCCAAATTGTAAAATGGTCTTATCTATTGGCGATTTCGTTCCAATTCACACTCCAAGTAATATTCGGCATGCTAATTACATTGCCGGTTGCGAAATTGCATTATCTCTTATAGTTTCCGAGATATGGACTATCGATAATTTACACCTTAGGCTCTGCTTCTAACTTGGGCCCAAATTGTAAAATTGTCTTATCTATTGGCGATTTCGTTCCAATTCACACTCCAAGTAATATTCGGCATGCTAATTACATTGCCGGTTGCGAAATTGCATTATCTCTTATAGTTTCCGAGATATGGACTATCGATAATTTACACCTTAGGCTCTGCTTCTAACTTGGGCCCAAATTGTAAAATGATCTTATCTATTGGCGATTTCGTTCCAATTCACATTCCAAGTAATATTCGGCATGCTAATTACATTGCCGGTTGCCAAATTGCATTATCTCTTATAGTTTCCGAGATATGGACTATCGATAATTTACACCTTAGGCTCTGCTTCTAACTTGGGCCCAAATTGTAAAATGGTCTTATCTATTGGCGATTTCGTTCCAATTCACATTCCAAGTAATATTCGGCATGCTAATTACATTGCCGGTTGCCAAATTGCATTATCTCTTATAGTTTCCGAGATATGGACTATCGAAAATTTACACCTTAGGCTCTGCTTCTAACTTGGGCCCAAATTGTAAAATGGTCTTATCTATTAGCGATTTCGTCCCAATTTACATTCCAAGTGATATTCGGCATGCTAATTACATTGCCGGTTGCGAAATTGCATTATCTCTTATAGTTTCCGAGATATGGACTATCAATAATTTACACTTTAGGCTCTGCTTCTAACTTGGGCCCAAATTGTAAAATGGTCTTATCTATTGGCGATTTCGTTCCAATTCACATTCCAAGTAATATTCGGCATGCTAATTACATTGCCGGTTGCCAAATTGCATTATCTCTTATAGTTTCCGAGATATGGACTATCGATAATTTACACCTTAGGCTCTGCTTCTAACTTGGGCCCAAATTGTAAAATGGTCTTATCTATTGGCGATTTCGTTCCAATTCACATTCCAAGTAATATTCGGCATGCTAATTACATTGCCGGTTGCCAAATTGCTTTATCTCTTATAGTTTCCGAGATATGGACTATCGATAATTTACACCTTAGGCTCTGCTTCTAACTTGGGCCCAAATTGTAAAATGGTCTTATCTATTGGCGATTTCGTTCCAATTCACATTCCAAGTAATATTCGGCATGCTAATTACATTGCCGGTTGCCAAATTGCATTATCTCTTATAGTTTCCGAGATATGGACTATCGATAATTTACACCATAGGCTCTGCTTCTAACTTGGGCCCAAATTGTAAAATGGTCTTATCTATTGGCGATTTCGTTCCAATTCACATTCCAAGTAATATTCGGCATGCTAATTTCATTGCCGTTTGCCAAATTGAATTATCTCTTATAGTTTCCGAGATATGGACTATCAATAATTTACACTTTAGGCTCTGCTTCTAACTTGGGCCCAAATTGTAAAATGGTCTTATCTATTGGCGATTTCGTTCCAATTCACATTCCAAGTAATATTCGGCATGCTAATTACATTGCCGGTTGCCAAATTGCATTATCTCTTATAGTTTCCGAGATATGGACTATCGATAATTTACACCATAGGCTCTGCTTCTAACTTGGGCCCAAATTGTAAAATGGTCTTATCTATTAGCGATTTCGTCCCAATTTACATTCCAAGTGATATTCGGCATGCTAATTACATTGCCGGTTGCGAAATTGCATTATCTCTTATAGTTTCCGAGATATGGACTATCAATAATTTACACTTTAGGCTCTGCTTCTAACTTGGGCCCAAATTGTAAAATGGTCTTATCTATTGGCGATTTCGTTCCAATTCACATTCCAAGTAATATTCGGCATGCTAATTACATTGCCGGTTGCCAAATTGCATTATCTCTTATAGTTTCCGAGATATGGACTATCGATAATTTACACCTTAGGCTCTGCTTCTAACTTGGGCCCAAATTGTAAAATGGTCTTATCTATTGGCGATTTCGTTCCAATTCACATTCCAAGTAATATTCGGCATGCTAATTACATTGCCGGTTGCCAAATTGCTTTATCTCTTATAGTTTCCGAGATATGGACTATCGATAATTTACACCTTAGGCTCTGCTTCTAACTTGGGCCCAAATTGTAAAATGGTCTTATCTATTGGCGATTTCGTTCCAATTCACATTCCAAGTAATATTCGGCATGCTAATTACATTGCCGGTTGCCAAATTGCATTATCTCTTATAGTTTCCGAGATATGGACTATCGATAATTTACACCATAGGCTCTGCTTCTAACTTGGGCCCAAATTGTAAAATGGTCTTATCTATTGGCGATTTCGTTCCAATTCACATTCCAAGTAATATTCGGCATGCTAATTACATTGCCGGTTGCCAAATTGCATTATCTCTTATAGTTTCCGAGATATGGACTATCGATAATTTACACCTTAGGCTCTGCTTCTAACTTGGGCCCAAATTGTAAAATGGTCTTATCTATTGGCGATTTCGTTCCAATTCACATTCCAAGTAATATTCGGCATGCTAATTACATTGCCGGTTGCCAAATTGCTTTATCTCTTATAGTTTCCGAGATATGGACTATCGATAATTTACACCTTAGGCTCTGCTTCTAACTTGGGCCCAAATTGTAAAATGGTCTTATCTATTGGCGATTTCGTTCCAATTCACATTCCAAGTAATATTCGGCATGCTAATTACATTGCCGGTTGCCAAATTGCATTATCTCTTATAGTTTCCGAGATATGGACTATCGATAATTTACACCTTAGGCTCTGCTTCTAACTTGGGCCCAAATTGTAAAATGGTCTTACCTATTGGCGATTTCGTTCCAATTCACATTCCAAGTAATATTCGGCATGCTAATTACATTGCCGGTTGCCAAATTGCATTATCTCTTATAGTTTCCGAGATATGGACTATCGATAATTTACACCTTAGGCTCTGCTTCTAACTTGGGCCCAAATTGTAAAATGGTCTTATCTATTGGCGATATCGTTGCAATTCACATTCCAAGTAATATTCGGCATGCTAATTACATTGCCGGTTGCCAAATTGCATTATCTCTTATAGTTTCCGAGATATGGACTATCGATAATTTACACCTTAGGCTCTGCTTCTAACTTGGGCCCAAATTGTAAAATGGTCTTATCTATTGGCGATTTCGTTCCAATTCACATTCCAAGTAATATTCGGCATGCTAATTACATTGCCGGTTGCCAAATTGAATTATCTCTTATAGTTTCCGAGATATGGACTATCGATAATTTACACCTTAGGCTCTGCTTCTAACTTGGGCCCAAATTGTAAAATGGTCTTATCTATTAGCGATTTCGTCCCAATTTACATTCCAAGTGATATTCGGCATGCTAATTACATTGCCGGTTGCGAAATTGCATTATCTCTTATAGTTTCCGAGATATGGACTATCAATAATTTACACTTTAGGCTCTGCTTCTAACTTGGGCCCAAATTGTAAAATGGTCTTATCTATTGGCGATTTCGTTCCAATTCACATTCCAAGTAATATTCGGCATGCTAATTACATTGCCGGTTGCCAAATTGCATTATCTCTTATAGTTTCCGAGATATGGACTATCGATAATTTACACCTTAGGCTCTGCTTCTAACTTGGGCCCAAATTGTAAAATGGTCTTATCTATTGGCGATTTCGTTCCAATTCACATTCCAAGTAATATTCGGCATGCTAATTACATTGCCGGTTGCCAAATTGCATTATCTCTTATAGTTTCCGAGATATGGACTATCGATAATTTACACCTTAGGCTCTGCTTCTAACTTGGGCCCAAATTGTAAAATGGTCTTATCTATTGGCGATTTCGTTCCAATTCACATTCCAAGTACTATTCGGCATGCTAATTACATTGCCGGTTGCCAAATTGCATTATCTCTTATAGTTTCCGAGATATGGACTATCGATAATTTACACCTTAGGCTCTGCTTCTAACTTGGGCCCAAATTGTAAAATGGTCTTCTCTATTGGCGATTTCGTTCCAATTCACATTCCAAGTAATATTCGGCATGCTAATTACATTGCCGGTTGCCAAATTGCATTATCTCTTATAGTTTCCGAGATATGGACTATCGATAATTTACACCTTAGGCTCTGCTTCTAACTTGGGCCCAAATTGTAAAATGGTCTTATCTATTGGCAATTTCGTTCCAATTCACATTCCAAGTAATATTCGGCATGCTAATTACATTGCCGGTTGCCAAATTGAATTATCTCTTATAGTTTCCGAGATATGGACTATCGATAATTTACACCTTAGGCTCTGCTTCTAACTTGGGCCCAAATTGTAAAATGGTCTTACCTAATGGCGATTTCCTTCCAATTCACATTCCAAGTAATATTCGGCATGCTAATTACATTGCCGGTTGCCAAATTGCATTATCTCTTATAGTTTCCGAGATATGGACTATCGATAATTTACACCTTAGGCTCTGCTTCTAACTTGGGCCCAAATTGTAAAATGGTCTTATCTATTGGCGATTTCGTTCCAATTCACATTCCAAGTAATATTCGGCATTCTAATTACATTGCCGGTTGCCAAATTGCATTATCTCTTATAGTTTCCGAGATATGGACTATCGATAATTTACACCTTAGGCTCTGCTTCTAACTTGGGCCCAAAATGTAAAATGGTCTTATATATTGGCGATTTCGTTCCAATTCACATTCCAAGTAATATTCGGCATGCTAATTACATTGCCGGTTGCCAAATTGCATTATCTCTTATAGTTTCCGAGATATGGACTATCGATAATTTACACCTTAGGCTCTGCTTCTAACTTGGGCCCAAATTGTAAAATGGTCTTATCTATTGGCGATTTCGTTCCAATTAACATTCCAAGTAATATTCGGCATGCTAATTACATTGCCGGTTGCCAAACTACATTATCTCTTATAGTTTCCGAGATATGGACTATCGATAATTTACATCTTAGGCTCTGCTTCTAACTTGGGCCCAAATTGTAAAATGGTCTTATCTATTGGCGATTTCGTTCCAATTCACACTCCAAGTAATATTCGGCATGCTAATTACATTGCCGGTTGCGAAATTGCATTATCTCTTATAGTTTCCGAGATATGGACTATCGATAATTTACACCTTAGGCTCTGCTTCTAACTTGGGCCCAAATTGTAAAATTGTCTTATCTATTGGCGATTTCGTTCCAATTCACACTCCAAGTAATATTCGGCATGCTAATTACATTGCCGGTTGCGAAATTGCATTATCTCTTATAGTTTCCGAGATATGGACTATCGATAATTTACACCTTAGGCTCTGCTTCTAACTTGGGCCCAAATTGTAAAATGATCTTATCTATTGGCGATTTCGTTCCAATTCACATTCCAAGTAATATTCGGCATGCTAATTACATTGCCGGTTGCCAAATTGCATTATCTCTTATAGTTTCCGAGATATGGACTATCGATAATTTACACCTTAGGCTCTGCTTCTAACTTGGGCCCAAATTGTAAAATGGTCTTATCTATTGGCGATTTCGTTCCAATTCACATTCCAAGTAATATTCGGCATGCTAATTACATTGCCGGTTGCCAAATTGCATTATCTCTTATAGTTTCCGAGATATGGACTATCGATAATTTACACCTTAGGCTCTGCTTCTAACTTGGGCCCAAATTGTAAAATGGTCTTATCTATTAGCGATTTCGTCCCAATTTACATTCCAAGTGATATTCGGCATGCTAATTACATTGCCGGTTGCGAAATTGCATTATCTCTTATAGTTTCCGAGATATGGACTATCAATAATTTACACTTTAGGCTCTGCTTCTAACTTGGGCCCAAATTGTAAAATGGTCTTATCTATTGGCGATTTCGTTCCAATTCACATTCCAAGTAATATTCGGCATGCTAATTACATTGCCGGTTGCCAAATTGCATTATCTCTTATAGTTTCCGAGATATGGACTATCGATAATTTACACCTTAGGCTCTGCTTCTAACTTGGGCCCAAATTGTAAAATGGTCTTATCTATTGGCGATTTCGTTCCAATTCACATTCCAAGTAATATTCGGCATGCTAATTACATTGCCGGTTGCCAAATTGCTTTACCTCTTATAGTTTCCGAGATATGGACTATCGATAATTTACACCTTAGGCTCTGCTTCTAACTTGGGCCCAAATTGTAAAATGGTCTTATCTATTGGCGATTTCGTTCCAATTCACATTCCAAGTAATATTCGGCATGCTAATTACATTGCCGGTTGCCAAATTGCATTATCTCTTATAGTTTCCGAGATATGGACTATCGATAATTTACACCATAGGCTCTGCTTCTAACTTGGGCCCAAATTGTAAAATGGTCTTATCTATTGGCGATTTCGTTCCAATTCACATTCCAAGTAATATTCGGCATGCTAATTTCATTGCCGTTTGCCAAATTGAATTATCTCTTATAGTTTCCGAGATATGGACTATCGATAATTTACACCTTAGGCTCTGCTTCTAACTTGGGCCCAAATTGTAAAATGGTCTTACCTATTGGCGATTTCGTTCCAATTCACATTCCAAGTAATATTCGGCATGCTAATTACATTGCCGGTTGCCAAATTGCATTATCTCTTATAGTTTCCGAGATATGGACTATCGATAATTTACACCTTAGGCTCTGCTTCTAACTTGGGCCCAAATTGTAAAATGGTCTTATCTATTGGCGATTTCGTTGCAATTCACATTCCAAGTAATATTCGGCATGCTAATTACATTGCCGGTTGCCAAATTGCATTATCTCTTATAGTTTCCGAGATATGGACTATCGATAATTTACACCTTAGGCTCTGCTTCTAACTTGGGCCCAAATTGTAAAATGGTCTTATCTATTGGCGATTTCGTTCCAATTCACATTCCAAGTAATATTCGGCATGCTAATTACATTGCCGGTTGCCAAATTGCATTATCTCTTATAGTTTCCGAGATATGGACTATCGATAATTTACACCATAGGCTCTGCTTCTAACTTGGGCCCAAATTGTAAAATGGTCTTATCTATTGGCGATTTCGTTCCAATTCACATTCCAAGTAATATTCGGCATGCTAATTACATTGCCGTTTGCCAAATTGAATTATCTCTTATAGTTTCCGAGATATGGACTATCGATAATTTACACCTTAGGCTCTGCTTCTAACTTGGGCCCAAATTGTAAAATGGTCTTACCTATTGGCGATTTCGTTCCAATTCACATTCCAAGTAATATTCGGCATGCTAATTACATTGCCGGTTGCCAAATTGCATTATCTCTTATAGTTTCCGAGATATGGACTATCGATAATTTACACCTTAGGCTCTGCTTCTAACTTGGGCCCAAATTGTAAAATGGTCTTATCTATTGGCGATTTCGTTCCAATTCACATTCCAAGTAATATTCGGCATGCTAATTACATTGCCGGTTGCCAAATTGCATTATCTCTTATAGTTTCCGAGATATGGACTATCGATAATTTACACCTTAGGCTCTGCTTCTAACTTGGGCCCAAATTGTAAAATGGTCTTATCTATTGGCGATTTCGTTCCAATTCACATTCCAAGTAATATTCGGCATGCTAATTACATTGCCGGTTGCCAAATTGCATTATCTCTTATAGTTTCCGAGATATGGACTATCGATAATTTACACCATAGGCTCTGCTTCTAACTTGGGCCCAAATTGTAAAATGGTCTTATCTATTGGCGATTTCGTTCCAATTCACATTCCAAGTAATATTCGGCATGCTAATTACATTGCCGTTTGCCAAATTGAATTATCTCTTATAGTTTCCGAGATATGGACTATCGATAATTTACACCTTAGGCTCTGCTTCTAACTTGGGCCCAAATTGTAAAATGGTCTTACCTATTGGCGATTTCGTTCCAATTCACATTCCAAGTAATATTCGGCATGCTAATTACATTGCCGGTTGCCAAATTGCATTATCTCTTATAGTTTCCGAGATATGGACTATCGATAATTTACAACTTAGGCTCTGCTTCTAACTTGGGCCCAAATTGTAAAATGATCTTATCTATTGGCGATTTCGTTCCAATTCACATTCCAAGTAATATTCGGCATGCTAATTACATTGCCGGTTGCCAAATTGCATTATCTCTTATAGTTTCCGAGATATGGACTATCGATAATTTACACCTTAGGCTCTGCTTCTAACTTGGGCCCAAATTGTAAAATGGTCTTACCTATTGGCGATTTCGTTCCAATTCACATTCCAAGTAATATTCGGCATGCTAATTACATTGCCGGTTGCCAAATTGCATTATCTCTTATAGTTTCCGAGATATGGACTATCGATAATTTACACCTTAGGCTCTGCTTCTAACTTGGGCCCAAATTGTAAAATGGTCTTATCTATTGGCGATTTCGTTCCAATTCACATTCCAAGTAATATTCGGCATGCTAATTACATTGCCGGTTGCCAAATTGCATTATCTCTTATAGTTTCCGAGATATGGACTATCGATAATTTACACCTTAGGCTCTGCTTCTAACTTGGGCCCAAATTGTAAAATGGTCTTATCTATTAGCGATTTCGTCCCAATTTACATTCCAAGTGATATTCGGCATGCTAATTACATTGCCGGTTGCGAAATTGCATTATCTCTTATAGTTTCCGAGATATGGACTATCAATAATTTACACCTTAGGCTCTGCTTCTAACTTGGGCCCAAATTGTAAAATGGTCTTATCTATTGGCGATTTCGTTCCAATTCACATTCCAAGTAATATTCGGCATGCTAATTACATTGCCGGTTGCCAAATTGCATTATCTCTTATAGTTTCCGAGATATGGACTATCGATAATTTACACCTTAGGCTCTGCTTCTAACTTGGGCCCAAATTGTAAAATGGTCTTATCTATTGGCGATTTCGTTCCAATTCACATTCCAAGTAATATTCGGCATGCTAATTACATTGCCGTTTGCCAAATTGAATTATCTCTTATAGTTTCCGAGATATGGACTATCGATAATTTACACCTTAGGCTCTGCTTCTAACTTGGGCCCAAATTGTAAAATGGTCTTACCTATTGGCGATTTCGTTCCAATTCACATTCCAAGTAATATTCGGCATGCTAATTACATCTCGGTTGCCAAATTGCATTATCTCTTATAGTTTCCGAGATATGGACTATCGATAATTTACACCTTAGGCTCTGCTTCTAACTTGGGCCCAAATTGTAAAATGGTCTTATCTATTGGCGATTTCGTTGCAATTCACATTGCAAGTAATATTCGGCATGCTAATTACATTGCCGGTTGCCAAATTGCATTATCTCTTATAGTTTCCGAGATATGGACTATCGATAATTTACACCTTAGGCTCTGCTTCTAACTTGGGCCCAAATTGTAAAATGGTCTTATCTATTGGCGATTTCGTTCCAATTCACATTCCAAGTAATATTCGGCATGCTAATTACATTGCCGGTTGCCAAATTGCATTATCTCTTATAGTTTCCGAGATATGGACTATCGATAATTTACACCTTAGGCTCTGCTTCTAACTTGGGCCCAAATTGTAAAATGGTCTTATCTATTGGCGATTTCGTTCCAATTCACATTCCAAGTAATATTCGGCATGCTAATTACATTGCCGGTTGCCAAATTGCATTATCTCTTATAGTTTCCGAGATATGGACTATCGATAATTTACACCTTAGGCTCTGCTTCTAACTTGGACCCAAATTGTAAAATGGTCTTACCTATTGGCGATTTCGTTCCAATTCACACTCCAAGTAATATTCGGCATGCTAATTACATTGCCGGTTGCGAAATTGCATTATCTCTTATAGTTTCCGAGATATGGACTATCAATAATTTACACCTTAGGCTCTGCTTCTAACTTGGGCCCAAATTGTAAAATGGTCTTATCTATTGGCGATTTCGTTCCAATTCACATTCCAAGTAATATTCGGCATGCTAATTACATTGCCGGTTGCCAAATTGCATTATCTCTTATAGTTTCCCAGATATGGGCTATCGATAATTTACACCTTAGGCTCTGCTTCTAACTTGGGCCCAAATTGTAAAATGGTCTTATCTGTTGGCGATTTAGTCCCAATTCACATTCCAAGTGATATTCGGCATGCTAATTACATTGCCGGTTGCGAAATTGCATTATCTCTTATAGTTTCCGAGATATGGACTATCGATAATTTACACCTTAGGCTCTGCTTCTAACTTGGGCCCAAATTGTAAAATGGTCTTATCTATTGGCGATTTCGTTCCAATTCACATTCCAAGTAATATTCGGCATGCTAATTACATTGCCGGTTGCCAAATTGCATTATCTCTTATAGTTTCCGAGATATGGACTATCGATAATTTACACCTTAGGCTCTGCTTCTAACTTGGGCCCAAATTGTAAAATGGTCTTATCTATTGGCGATTTCGTTCCAATTCACATTCCAAGTTATATTCGGCATGCTAATTACATTGCCGGTTGCCAAATTGCATTATCTCTTATAGTTTCCGAGATATGGACTATCGATAATTTACACCTTAGGCTCTGCTTCTAACTTGGGCCCAAATTGTAAAATGGTCTTATCTATTGGCGATTTCGTTCCAATTCACATTCCAAGTAATATTCGGCATGCTAATTACATTGCCGGTTGCGAAATTGCATTATCTCTTATAGTTTCCGAGATATGGACTATCAATAATTTACACCTTAGGCTCTGCTTCTAACTTGGGCCCAAATTGTAAAATGGCCTTTTCTATTGGCGATTTCGTTCCAATTCACATTCCAAGTAATATTCGGCATGCTAATTACATTGCCGGTTGCCAAATTGCATTATCTCTTATAGTTTCCGAGATATGGACTATCGATAATTTACACCTTAGGCTCTGCTTCTAACTTGGGCCCAAATTGTAAAATGGTCTTATCTATTGGCGATTTCGTTCCAATTCACATTCCAAGTACTATTCGGCATGCTAATTACATTGCCGGTTGCCAAATTGCATTATCTCTTATAGTTTCCGAGATATGGACTATCGATAATTTACACCTTAGGCTCTGCTTCTAACTTGGGCCCAAATTGTAAAATGGTCTTCTCTATTGGCGATTTCGTTCCAATTCACATTCCAAGTAATATTCGGCATGCTAATTACATTGCCGGTTGCCAAATTGCATTATCTCTTATAGTTTCCGAGATATGGACTATCGATAATTTACACCTTAGGCTCTGCTTCTAACTTGGGCCCAAATTGTAAAATCGTCTTATCTATTGGCGATTTCGTTCCAATTCACATTCCAAGTAATATTCGGCATGCTAATTACATTGCCGGTTGCCAAATTGCATTATCTCTTATAGTTTCCGAGATATGGACTATCGGTAATTTACACCTTAGGCTCTGCTTCTAACTTGGGCCCAA
Source organism: Rhynchophorus ferrugineus (assembly GCF_030347505.1). Taxonomy (NCBI): domain Eukaryota; kingdom Metazoa; phylum Arthropoda; class Insecta; order Coleoptera; family Curculionidae; genus Rhynchophorus; species Rhynchophorus ferrugineus. The sequence goes on along the minus strand of NW_027472937.1, from coordinate 12,349 downwards.
ATTGTAAAATGGTCTTATCTATTGGCGATTTCGTTCCTGTTCACATTCCAAGTAATATCCGGCATGCTAATTACATTGTCGGTTGCCAAATTGAATTATCTCTTATAGTTTCCGAGATATGGACTATCGATAATTTACACCTTAGGCTCTGCTTCTAACTTGGGCCCAAATTGTAAAATGGTCTTATCTATTTTCGATTTCATTCCAATTCACATTCCAAGTAATATTCGGCATGCTAATTACATTGCCGGTTGCCAAATTGCATTATCTCTTATAGTTTCCGAGATATGGACTATCGATAATTTACACCTTAGGCTCTGCTTCTAACTTGGGCCCAAATTGTAAAATGGTCTTATCTATTGGCGATTTCGTTCCAATTCACATTCCAAGTAATATTCGGCATGCTAATTACATTGCCGGTTGCCAAATTGCATTATCTCTTATAGTTTCCGAGATATGGACTATCGATAATTTACACCTTAGGCTCTGCTTCTAACTTGGGCCCAAATTGTAAAATCGTCTTATCTATTGGCGATTTCGTTCCAATTCACATTCCAAGTAATATTCGGCATGCTAATTACATTGCCGGTTGCCAAATTGCATTATCTCTTATAGTTTCCGAGATATGGACTATCGATAATTTACACCTTAGGCTCTGCTTCTAACTTGGGCCCAAATTGTAAAATGGTCTTCTCTATTGGCGATTTCGTTCCAATTCACATTCCAAGTAATATTCGGCATGCTAATTACATCTCGGTTGCCAAATTGCATTATCTCTTATAGTTTCCGAGATATGGACTATCGATAATTTACACCTTAGGCTCTGCTTCTAACTTGGGCCCAAATTGTAAAATGGTCTTATCTATTGGCGATTTCGTTGCAATTCACATTCCAAGTAATATTCGGCATGCTAATTACATTGCCGGTTGCCAAATTGCATTATCTCTTATAGTTTCCGAGATATGGACTATCGATAATTTACACCTTAGGCTCTGCTTCTAACTTGGGCCCAAATTGTAAAATGGTCTTATCTATTGGCGATTTCGTTCCAATTCACATTCCAAGTAATATTCGGCATGCTAATTACATTGGCGGTTGCCAAATTGCATTATCTCTTATAGTTTCCGAGATATGGACTATCGATAATTTACACCTTAGGCTCTGCTTCTAACTTGGGCCCAAATTGTAAAATGGTCTTACCTATTGGCGATTTCGTTCCAATTCACATTCCAAGTAATATTCGGCATGCTAATTACATTGCCGGTTGCCAAATTGCATTATCTCTTATAGTTTCCGACATATGGACTATCGATAATTTACACCTTAGGCTCTGCTTCTAACTTGGGCCCAAATTGTAAAATGGTCTTATCTATTGGCGATTTCGTTCCAATTCACATTCCAAGTAATATTCGGCATGCTAATTACATTGCCTGTTGCCAAATTGCATTATCTCTTATAGTTTCCGAGATATGGACTATCGATAATTTACACCTTAATCTCTGCTTCTAACTTGGGCCCAAATTGTAAAATGGTCTTATCTATTGGCGATTTCGTTCCAATTCACATTCCAAGTAATATTCGGCATGCTAATTACATTGCCGGTTACCAAATTACATTATCTCTTATAGTTTCCGAGATATGGACTATCGATAATTTACACCTTAGGCTCTGCTTCTAACTTTTGCCCAAATTGTAAAATGGTCTTATCTATTGGCGATTTCGTCCCAATTCACATTCCAAGTGATATTCGGCATGCTAATTACATTGCCGGTTGCCAAATTGCATTATCTCTTATAGTTTCCGAGATATGGACTGTCGATAATTTACACCTTGGGCTCTGCTTCTAACTTGGGCCCAAATTGTAAAATGGTCTTATCTATTGGCGATTTCGTTGCAATTCACATTCCAAGTAATATTCGGCATGCTAATTACATTGCCGGTTGCCAAATTGCATTATCTCTTATAGTTTCCGAGATATGGACTATCGATTATTTACACCTTAGGCTCTCCTTCTAACTTGGGCCCAAATTGTAAAATGGTCTTACCTATTGGCGATTTCGTTCCAATTCACACTCCAAGTAATATTCGGCATGCTAATTACATTGCCGGTTGCCAAATTGCATTATCTCTTATAGTTTCCGAGATATGGACTATCGATAATTTACACCTTAGGCTCTGCTTCTAACTTGGGCCCAAATTGTAAAATGGCCTTATCTATTGGCGATTTCGTTCCAATTCACATTCCAAGTAATATTCGGCATGCTAATTACATTGCCGGTTGCCAAATTGCATTATCTCTTATAGTTTCCGAGATATGGACTATCGATAATTTACACCTTAGGCTCTGCTTCTAACTTGGGCCCAAATTGTAAAATGGTCTTATCTATTGGCGATTTCGTCCCAATTCACATTCCAAGTGATATTCGGCATGCTAATTACATTGCCGGTTGCGAAATTGCATTATCTCTTATAGTTTCCGAGATATGGACTATCAATAATTTACACCTTAGGCTCTGCTTCTAACTTGGGCCCAAATTGTAAAATGGTCTTATCTATTGGCGATTTTGTTCCAATTCACATTCCAAGTGATATTCGGCATGCTAATTACATTGCCGGTTGCCAAATTGCATTATCTCTTATAGTTTCCGAGATATGGACTATCGATAATTTACACCTTAGGCTCTGCTTCTAACTTGGGCCCAAATTGTAAAATGGTCTTACCTATTGGCGATTTCGTTCCAATTCACACTCCAAGTAATATTCGGCATGCTAATTACATTGCCGGTTGCCAAATTGCATTATCTCTTATAGTTTCCGAGATATGGACTATCGATAATTTACACCTTAGGCTCTGCTTCTAACTTGGGCCCAAATTGTAAAATGGTCTTATCTATTGGCGATTTCGTTCCAATTCACATTCAAAGTAATATTCGGCATGCTAATTACATTGCCGGTTGCCAAATTGCATTATCTCTTATAGTTTCCGAGATATGGACTATCGATTATTTACACCTTAGGCTCTGCTTCTAACTTGGGCCCAAATTGTAAAATGGTCTTATCTATTGGCGATTTCGTCCCAATTCACATTCCAAGTGATATTCGGCATGCTAATTACATTGCCGGTTGCGAAATTACATTATCTCTTATAGTTTCCGAGATATGGACTATCAATAATTTACACCTTAGGCTCTGCTTCTAACTTGGGCCCAAATTGTAAAATGGTCTTATCTATTGGCGATTTCGTTCCAATTGACATTTCCAGTAATATTCGGCATGCTAATTACATTGCCGGTTGCCAAATTGCATTATCTCTTATAGTTTCCGAGATATGGACTATCGATAATTTACACCTTAGGCTCTGCTTCTAACTTGGGCCCAAATTGTAAAATGGTCTTATCTATTGGCGATTTCGTTCCAATTCACATTCCAAGTAATATTCGGCATGCTAATTACATTGCCGGTTGCCAAATTGCATTATCTCTTATAGTTTCCGAGATATGGACTATCGATAATTTACACCTTAGGCTCTGCTTCTAACTTGGGCCCAAATTGTAAAATGGTCTTATCTATTGGCGATTTCGTTCCAATTCACATTCCAAGTTATATTCGGCATGCTAATTACATTGCCGGTTGCCAAATTGCATTATCTCTTATAGTTTCCGAGATATGGACTATCGATAATTTACACCTTAGGCTCTGCTTCTAACTTGGGCCCAAATTGTAAAATGGTCTTATCTATAGGCGATTTCGTTCCAATTCACATTCCAAGTAATATTCGGCATGCTAATTACATTGGCGGTTGCCAAATTGCATTATCTCTTATAGTTTCCGAGATATGGACTATCGATAATTTACATCTTAGGCTCTGCTTCTAACTTGGGCCCAAATTGTAAAATGGTCTTACCTATTGGCGATTTCGTTCCAATTCACATTCCAATTAATATTCGGCATGCTAATTACATTGCCGGTTGCCAAATTGCATTATATCTTATAGTTTCCGACATATGGACTATCGATAATTTACACCTTAGGCTCTGCTTCTAACTTGGGCCCAAATTGTAAAATGGTCTTATCTATTGGCGATTTCGTTCCAATTCACATTCCAAGTAATATTCGGCATGCTAATTACATTGCCTGTTGCCAAATTGCATTATCTCTTATAGTTTCCGAGATATGGACTATCGATAATTTACACCTTAATCTCTGCTTCTAACTTGGGCCCAAATTGTAAAATGGTCTTATCTATTGGCGATTTCGTTCCAATTCACATTCCAAGTAATATTCGGCATGCTAATTACATTGCCGGTTGCCAAATTGCATTATCTCTTATAGTTTCCGAGATATGGACTATCGATAATTTACACCTTAGGCTCTGCTTCTAACTTTTGCCCAAATTGTAAAATGGTCTTATCTATTGGCGATTTCGTCCCAATTCACATTCCAAGTGATATTCGGCATGCTAATTACATTGCCGGTTTCGAAATTGCATTATCTCTTATAGTTTCCGAGATATGGACTATCAATAATTTACACCTTAGGCTCTGCTTCTAACTTGGGCCCAAATTGTAAAATGGTCTTATCTATTGGCGATTTCGTTCCAATTCACATTCCAAGTAATATTCGGCATGCTAATTACATTGCCGGTTGCCAAATTGCATTATCTCTTATAGTTTCCGAGATATGGACTATCGATAATTTACACCTTAGGCTCTGCTTCTAACTTGGGCCCAAATTGTAAAATGGTCTTACCTATTGGCGATTTCGTTCCAATTCACACTCCAAGTAATATTCGGCATGCTAATTACATTGCCGGTTGCCAAATTGCATTATCTCTTATAGTTTCCGAGATATGGACTATCGATAATTTACACCTTAGGCTCTGCTTCTAACTTGGGCCCAAATTGTAAAATGGTCTTATCTATTGGCGATTTCGTTCCAATTCACATTCCAAGTAATATTCGGCATGCTAATTACATTGCCGGTTGCCAAATTGCATTATCTCTTATAGTTTCCGAGATATGGACTATCGATAATTTACACCTTAGGCTCTGCTTCTAACTTGGGCCCAAATTGTAAAATGGTCTTATCTATTGGCGATTTCGTCCCAATTCACATTCCAAGTGATATTCGGCATGCTAATTACATTGCCGGTTTCGAAATTGCATTATCTCTTATAGTTTCCGAGATATGGACTATCAATAATTTACACCTTAGGCTCTGCTTCTAACTTGGGCCCAAATTGTAAAATGGTCTTATCTATTGGCGATTTCGTTCCAATTCACATTCCAAGTAATATTCGGCATGCTAATTACATTGCCGGTTGCCAAATTGCATTATCTCTTATAGTTTCCGAGATATGGACTATCGATAATTTACACCTTAGGCTCTGCTTCTAACTTGGGCCCAAATTGTAAAATGGTCTTATCTATTGGCGATTTCGTTCCAATTCACATTCCTAGTAATATTCGGCATGCTAATTACATTGCCGGTTGCCAAATTGCATTATCTCTTATAGTTTCCGAGATATGGACTATCGATTATTTACACCTTAGGCTCTGCTTCTAACTTGGGCCCAAATTGTAAAATGGTCTTATCTATTGGCGATTTCGTCCCAATTCACATTCCAAGTGATATTCGGCATGCTAATTACATTGCCGGTTGCGAAATTGCATTATCTCTTATAGTTTCCGAGATATGGACTATCAATAATTTACACCTTAGGCTCTGCTTCTAACTTGGGCCCAAATTGTAAAATGGTCTTATCTATTGGCGATTTCGTTCCAATTCACATTTCCAGTAATATTCGGCATGCTAATTACATTGCCGGTTGCCAAATTGCATTATCTCTTATAGTTTCCGAGATATGGACTATCGATAATTTACACCTTAGGCTCTGCTTCTAACTTGGGCCCAAATTGTAAAATGGTCTTATCTATTGGCGATTTCGTTCCAATTCACATTCCAAGTAATATTCGGCATGCTAATTACATTGCCGGTTGCCAAATTGCATTATCTCTTATAGTTTCCGAGATATGGACTATCGATAATTTACACCTTAGGCTCTGCTTCTAACTTGGGCCCAAATTGTAAAATGGTCTTATCTATTGGCGATTTCGTTCCAATTCACATTCCAAGTTATATTCGGCATGCTAATTACATTGCCGGTTGCCAAATTGCATTATCTCTTATAGTTTCCGAGATATGGACTATCGATAATTTACACCTTAGGCTCTGCTTCTAACTTGGGCCCAAATTGTAAAATGGTCTTATCTATTGGCGATTTCGTTCCAATTCACATTCCAAGTAATATTCGGCATGCTAATTACATTGGCGGTTGCCAAATTGCATTATCTCTTATAGTTTCCGAGATATGGACTATCGATAATTTACACCTTAGGCTCTGCTTCTAACTTGGGCCCAAATTGTAAAATGGTCTTACCTATTGGCGATTTCGTTCCAATTCACATTCCAATTAATATTCGGCATGCTAATTACATTGCCGGTTGCCAAATTGCATTATATCTTATAGTTTCCGACATATGGACTATCGATAATTTACACCTTAGGCTCTGCTTCTAACTTGGGCCCAAATTGTAAAATGGTCTTATCTATTGGCGATTTCGTTCCAATTCACATTCCAAGTAATATTCGGCATGCTAATTACATTGCCTGTTGCCAAATTGCATTATCTCTTATAGTTTCCGAGATATGGACTATCGATAATTTACACCTTAGGCTCTGCTTCTAACTTGGGCCCAAATTGTAAAATGGTCTTATCTATTGGCGATTTCGTTCCAATTCACATTCCAAGTAATATTCGGCATGCTAATTACATTGCCGGTTGCCAAATTGCATTATCTCTTATAGTTTCCGAGATATGGACTATCGATAATTTACACCTTAGGCTCTGCTTCTAACTTGGGCCCAAATTGTAAAATGGTCTTATCTATTGGCGATTTCGTCCCAATTCACATTCCAAGTGATATTCGGCATGCTAATTACATTGCCGGTTTCGAAATTGCATTATCTCTTATAGTTTCCGAGATATGGACTATCAATAATTTACACCTTAGGCTCTGCTTCTAACTTGGGCCCAAATTGTAAAATGGTCTTATCTATTGGCGATTTCGTTCCAATTCACATTCCAAGTAATATTCGGCATGCTAATTACATTTCCGGTTGCCAAATTGCATTATCTCTTATAGTTTCCGAGATATGGACTATCGATAATTTACACCTTAGGCTCTGCTTCTAACTTGGGCCCAAATTGTAAAATGGTCTTATCTATTGGCGATTTCGTTCCAATTCACATTCCTAGTAATATTCGGCATGCTAATTACATTGCCGGTTGCCAAATTGCATTATCTCTTATAGTTTCCGAGATATGGACTATCGATAATTTAGACCTTAGGCTCTGCTTCTAACTTGGGCCCAAATTGTAAAATGGTCTTACCTATTGGCGATTTCGTTCCAATTCACATTCCAAGTTATATTCGGCATGCTAATTACATTGCCGGTTGCCAAATTGCATTATCTCTTATAGTTTCCGAGATATGGACTATCGATAATTTACACCTTAGGCTCTGCTTCTAACTTGGGCCCAAATTGTAAAATGGTCTTATCTATTGGCGATTTCGTTCCAATTCACATTCCAAGTAATATTCGGCATGCTAATTACATTGGCGGTTGCCAAATTGCATTATCTCTTATAGTTTCCGAGATATGGACTATCGATAATTTACACCTTAGGCTCTGCATCTAACTTGGACCCAAATTGTAAAATGGTCTTATATATTGGCGATTTCGTTCCAATTCACACTCCAAGTAATATTCGGCATGCTAATTACATTGCCGGTTGCGAAATTGCATTATCTCTTATAGTTTCCGAGATATGGACTATCAATAATTTACACCATAGGCTCTGCTTCTAACTTGGGCCCAAATTGTAAAATGGTCTTATCTATTGGCGATTTCATTCCAATTCACATTCCAATTAATATTCGGCATGCTAATTACATTGCCGGTTGCCAAATTGCATTATATCTTATAGTTTCCGACATATGGACTATCGATAATTTACACCTTAGGCTCTGCTTCTAACTTGGGCCCAAATTGTAAAATGGTCTTATCTATTGGCGATTTCGTTCCAATTCACATTCCAAGTAATATTCGGCATGCTAATTACATTGCCTGTTGCCAAATTGCATTATCTCTTATAGTTTCCGAGATATGGACTATCGATAATTTACACCTTAGGCTCTGCTTCTAACTTGGGCCCAAATTGTAAAATGGTCTTATCTATTGGCGATTTCGTTCCAATTCACATTCCAAGTAATATTCGGCATGCTAATTACATTGCCGGTTGCCAAATTGCATTATCTCTTATAGTTTCCGAGATATGGACTATCGATAATTTACACCTTAGGCTCTGCTTCTAACTTGGGCCCAAATTGTAAAATGGTCTTATCTATTGGCGATTTCGTCCCAATTCACATTCCAAGTGATATTCGGCATGCTAATTACATTGCCGGTTTCGAAATTGCATTATCTCTTATAGTTTCCGAGATATGGACTATCAATAATTTACACCTTAGGCTCTGCTTCTAACTTGGGCCCAAATTGTAAAATGGTCTTATCTATTGGCGATTTCGTTCCAATTCACATTCCAAGTAATATTCGGCATGCTAATTACATTTCCGGTTGCCAAATTGCATTATCTCTTATAGTTTCCGAGATATGGACTATCGATAATTTACACCTTAGGCTCTGCTTCTAACTTGGGCCCAAATTGTAAAATGGTCTTATCTATTGGCGATTTCGTTCCAATTCACATTCCTAGTAATATTCGGCATGCTAATTACATTGCCGGTTGCCAAATTGCATTATCTCTTATAGTTTCCGAGATATGGACTATCGATAATTTAGACCTTAGGCTCTGCTTCTAACTTGGGCCCAAATTGTAAAATGGTCTTACCTATTGGCGATTTCGTTCCAATTCACATTCCAAGTTATATTCGGCATGCTAATTACATTGCCGGTTGCCAAATTGCATTATCTCTTATAGTTTCCGAGATATGGACTATCGATAATTTACACCTTAGGCTCTGCTTCTAACTTGGGCCCAAATTGTAAAATGGTCTTATCTATTGGCGATTTCGTTCCAATTCACATTCCAAGTAATATTCGGCATGCTAATTACATTGGCGGTTGCCAAATTGCATTATCTCTTATAGTTTCCGAGATATGGACTATCGATAATTTACACCTTAGGCTCTGCATCTAACTTGGACCCAAATTGTAAAATGGTCTTATATATTGGCGATTTCGTTCCAATTCACACTCCAAGTAATATTCGGCATGCTAATTACATTGCCGGTTGCGAAATTGCATTATCTCTTATAGTTTCCGAGATATGGACTATCAATAATTTACACCATAGGCTCTGCTTCTAACTTGGGCCCAAATTGTAAAATGGTCTTATCTATTGGCGATTTCATTCCAATTCACATTCCAAGTAATATTCGGCATGCTAATTACATTGCCGGTTGCCAAATTGCATTATCTCTTATAGTTTCCGAGATATGGACTATCGATAATTTACACCTTAGGCTCTGCTTCTAACTTGGGCCCAAATTGTAAAATGGTCTTATCTATTGGCGATTTCGTTCCAATTCACATTCCAAGTAATATTCGGCATGCTAATTACATTGCCGCTTGCCAAATTGCATTATCTCTTATAGTTTCCGAGATATGGACTATCGATAATTTACACCTTAGGCTCTGCTTCTAACTTGGGCCCAAATTGTAAAATGGTCTTCTCTATTGGCGATTTCGTTCCAATTCACATTCCAAGTAATATTCGGCATGCTAATTACATTGCCGGTTGCCAAATTACATTATCTCTTATAGTTTCCGAGATATGGACTATCGATAATTTACACCTTAGGCTCTGCTTCTAACTTGGGCCCAAATTGTAAAATGGTCTTATCTATTGGCGATTTCGTTCCAATTCACATTCCAAGTAATATTCGGCATGCTAATTACATTGCCGGTTGCCAAATTGCATTATCTCTTATAGTTTCCGAGATATGGACTATCGATAATTTACACCTTAGGCTCTGTTTCTAACTTGGGCCCAAATTGTAAAATGGTCTTCTCTATTGGCGATTTCGTTCCAATTCACATTCCAAGTAATATTCGGCATGCTAATTACATTGCCGGTTGCCAAATTGCATTATCTCTTATAGTTTCCGAGATATGGACTATCGATAATTTACACCTTAGGCTCTGCTTCTAACTTGGGCCCAAATTGTAAAATGGTCTTATCTATTGGCGATTTCGTTCCAATTCACATTCCAAGTAATATTCGGCATGCTAATTACATTGCCGGTTGCCAAATTGCATTATCTCTTATAGTTTCCGAGATATGGACTATCGATAATTTACACCTTAGGCTCTGCTTCTAACTTGGGCCCAAATTGTAAAATGGTCTTATCTATTGGCGATTTCGTTCCAATTCACATTCCAAGTAATATTCGGCATGCTAATTACATTGCCGGTTGCCAAATTGCATTATCTCTTATAGTTTCCGAGATATGGACTATCGATAATTTACACCTTAGGCTCTGCTTCTAACTTGGGCCCAAATTGTAAAATGGTCTTATCTATTGGCGATTTCGTTCCAATTCACACTCCAAGTAATATTCGGCATGCTAATTACATTGCCGGTTGCCAAATTGCATTATCCCTTATAGTTTCCGAGATATGGACTATCGATAATTTACACCATAGGCTCTGCTTCTAACTTGGGCCCAAATTGTAAAATGGTCTTATCTATTGGCGATTTCGTTCCAATTCACATTCCAAGTAATATTCGGCATGCTAATTACATTGCCGGTTGCCAAATTGCATTATCTCTTATAGTTTCCGAGATATGGACTATCGATAATTTACACCTTAGGCTCTGCTTCTAACTTGGGCCCAAATTGTAAAATGGTCTTATCTATTGGCGATTTCGTCCCAATTCACATTCCAAGTGATATTCGGCATGCTAATTACATTGCCTGTTGCGAAATTGCATTATCTCTTATAGTTTCCGAGATATGGACTATCAATAATTTACACCTTAGGCTCTGCTTCTAACTTGGGCCCAAATTGTAAAATGGTCTTATCTATTGGCGATTTCGTTCCAATTCACATTCCAAGTAATATTCGGTATGCTAATTACATTGCCGGTTGCCAAATTGCATTATCTCTTATAGTTTCCGAGATATGGACTATCGATTATTTACACCTTAGGCTCTGCTTCTAACTTGGGCCCAAATTGTAAAATGGTCTTATCTATTGGCGATTTCGTTGCAATTCACATTCCAAGTAATATTCGGCATGCTAATTACATTGCCGGTTGCCAAATTGCATTATCTCTTATAGTTTCCGAGATATGGACTATCGATAATTTACACCTTAGGCTCTGCTTCTAACTTGGGCCCAAATTGTAAAATGGTCTTATCTATTGGCGATTTCGTTCCAATTCACATTCCAAGTAATATTCGGCATGCTAATTACATTGCCGGTTGCCAAATTGCATTATCTCTTATAGTTTCCGAGATATGGACTATCGATAATTTACACCTTAGGCTCTGCTTCTAACTTGGGCCCAAATTGTAAAATGGTCTTATCTATTGGCGATTTCGTTCCAATTCACATTCCAAGTAATATTCGGCATGCTAATTACATTGCCGGTTGCCAAATTGCATTATCTCTTATAGTTTCCGAGATATGGACTATCGATAATTTACACCTTAGGCTCTGCTTCTAACTTGGGCCCAAATTGTAAAATGGTCTTATCTATTGGCGATTTCGTTCCAATTCACACTCCAAGTAATATTCTGCATGCTAATTACATTGCCGGTTGCGAAATTGCATTATCTCTTATAGTTTCCGAGATATGGACTATCGATAATTTACACCTTAGGCTCTGCTTCTAACTTGGGCCCAAATTGTAAAATGGTCTTATCTATTGGCGATTTCGTCCCAATTCACATTCCAAGTGATATTCGGCATGCTAATTACATTGCCGGTTGCGAAATTGCATTATCTCTTATAGTTTCCGAGATATGGACTATCAATAATTTACACCTTAGGCTCTGCTTCTAACTTTGGCCCAAATTGTAAAATGGTCTTATCTATTGGCGATTTCGTTCCAATTCACATTCCAAGTAATATTCGGCATGCTATTTACATTACCGGTTGCCAAATTGCATTATCTCTTATAGTTTCCGAGATATGGACTATCGATAATTTACACCTTAGGCTCTGCTTCTAACTTGGGCCCAAATTGTAAAATGGT